>NW_012292799.1:0-1333 GCF_000151885.1 Dipodomys ordii | reverse complement strand
TCACAGGACACAGCGGGGACACAGCGGGAACACAGCGGGACACAGCTGGGGACACAGAGGCGGACACAGCAGAACGCAGCGGACACAGCGCGACACAGCGGGACACAGCGGGGACCGAGCGAGACACAGCAGGACCCAGCGGGGACACAGCGGGTACACAGCGGGACACAGCGGGGGACACAGAGGCGGACACAGCAGAACACAGCGGGACACAGCGCGACACAGCGGGACACAGCGGGGACACAGCGAGACACAGTGGGACACAGCGGGGAACACAGCGGGGGACACAGCGGGACACAGAGGGACTCACTGGGGTACACAGCATGGACACAGCAAGTCACAGCAGGGAAATAGTGGGGGACACAGCGGGGGACTCAGCAGGATACAGAGGGACACAGCGAGGACACAGCTGGACAAAGGAGGACACAGCGGGGACACAGCGGGGAAACAGCAGCGGACACAGTGGGACACTGCGGACACACAGAGGGACTTAGCGGTTACACAGTGAGGACACAACAGGGACACAGCCGGACACAGTGGGGACACAGCGAGGACACAGTGGGGATAAAGCGGGACACAGCAGGGGAAACAGCAGGGGACACAGCGGGGGACAGCGGGGACACAGAGGGACACAGCAGGACACAGCGGGGACACAGCAAGGACACAACGGGACACAGTGGGACACAGCGGGGGACACAGCAGGGGACACAGCGGGAAACAGCGGGGGACACAGCGGGACACAGCGGGACACAGCGGGGACAAAGCAGGGGACAAAGCGGGGACACAGCGGGACACAGCGGGACAAAACGGGACACAGCTGGACACAGCGGGGACACAGCAGGGGACACAGCGGGACTCAGCTGGGGACACATCAAAGGACACAGCGGGTGAAACAGCGGGACATAGCAGGACCCAGCGGGGACACAGTGGGGACACAGCGGGGACACAGCGGGACACAGCAGGGGACACAGCGGGACTCAGCGGGGACCCAGCGGGGACCCAGCGGGGACACAGCGGGACACAGCAGGGAACACAGCGGGACCCAGCGGGGACTCAGCGGGGACACAGCGGGGACACAGCGGGACACAGCGGGACACAGAGGGGACACAGCGGGACATCGCAGGGACAAAGCGGGACACAGAGGTACACAGTGAGGGACACAGCGGGGGACATTGAGGACAAACCGGGGAACAACGGGGACACAGCGGGACACAGCTGGGACACAGCAAGGACACAGCTGGACACAGCAGGGACACAGCGAGTACACAGCGGGACACAGCCGGGCACAGCAGGACACAGAAGGGGAATACAGCGGGGGACACAGCGGGACACA
>NW_012292798.1:0-5969 GCF_000151885.1 Dipodomys ordii | reverse complement strand
GGGACACAGTGGGACCCAGCGGGTTTCTAGCGGGGACACAGCGGGGACACAGCGGGACACAGTGGGGGACACAGAGGCGGACACAGCAGGACAGAGCGGGACAGAGCGGGAGACAGCGGGACACAGAGGGGACACAGCAAGGACACAGCGGGACACAGCGGGACACAGCGGGGAACACAGCGGGGGACAAAGATGGACACAGCTGGGGATACAGCAAGGACACAGCGGGTCACAGTGGGGAAATAGTGGGGGACACAGCGGGGGTCACAGCGGGATACAGAAGGACACAGCGAGGACACAGCGGGACACAGGAGGACACAGCGGGGACACAGCGGGGGACACAGTGGGACACAGCGGGGACACAGAGCGGCTCAGCGGTTACACAGCGAGGACACACCAGGGACACAGCTGGACACAGCAGACACACAGCGGGGACACAGCGGGACACAGAGAGGACACAGCGAGACACAGCGGGGACACAGCGGGACACAGAGAGGACACAGTGGGACACAGCGGGGGATACAGTGGGGGACAGCGGGACACAGCAGGGGACACAGCGGTACACAGCGTTGGACACAGCGGGACACAGTCAGCGACACAGCGGGGACACAGCGGGACACAGCGGGGGACACAGTGGAACACAGTGAGGACACAGCGGGACACAGCGGGACACAGCGGGGACACAGAGGGACACAGCGGGGGACACAGGCCGACAAAGCAGGACACAGCGGGACACAGCGGGAAACAGCAGGACACAGCGGGGACACACGGGGGACACAGCGGGGACACAGCGGGACACAGCAGCGTCACAGCAGAACACAGCGGGGGCACAGCGGGGACACAGCGGGACACACCGGGGACACAGCAGGGACACAGCGGGACACAGCAGCGACACAGCGGAAAACAGCGGGGGACACAGCGGGACACAGCCTGGGACAGAGCGGGACACAGCGTGGACACAGCGGGACACAGCGAGACACAGCAGTGACAAAGCGGCGACACAGCGGGACACATAGGGACACAGTGGAACACAGCGGGGGACAGAGGGGACACACCGGTGGACAACGGGGACACAGTAGGACAGCGCGGGGGTCACAGTGGGAAACAACGGGGACACAGCGGGACACAGGGGGTGACAGAGAGGGACACAGCGGGACACAGCAGGACAGAGCGGGGACACAGCGGGGACAAAGCGGGGGACACAGTGGGGGACACAGTGGTAAACAGCGGGGGACACAGCGGGACTCAGATGGGGACACATCAAAGGACACAGCAGGTGAAACAGCAGGGGAAACAGCGGGAAACAGCGGGGGACACAGCGAGGACACAGCAGGACACAGCGGGGTACACAGAGGCAGACACAGCGGTACACATCAGGACACAGGGGGGATACAGCGGGACACAGCGGGACACAGATGGGACACAGCAGGACACAGCAGGGACACAGCGGGAACACAGCGGGACACAGCGGGGGACACAGAGGCGGACACAGCAGAACACAGCCGACACAGCGCGACACAGCGGGACACAGCGGGGACACAGCGAGTCACAGTGGGACACAGCGGGGAACACAGCGGGGGACACAGCGGGATACAGAGGGACTCCCTGGGGGACACAGCATGGACACAGCAAGTCACAGCGGGGAAATAGTGGGGGACACAGCGGGGGACACAGCAGGATACAGAGGGACACAGCGAGGACACAGCTGGACAAAGGAGGACACAACGGGGACACAGCGGGGAAACAGCGGCGGACACAGTGGGACACTGCGGGCACACAGAGGGACTTAGCGGTTACACAGTGAGGACACACCAGGGACACAGCCGGACACAGCGGGGACACAGCGGGACACAGTGGGGACACAGCGAGGACACAGTGGGGATAAAGCGGGACACAGCAGGGGAAACAGCAGGGGACACAGCGGGGGACAGCGGGGACACAGAGGGACACAGCAGGACACAGCGGGGACACAGCAAGGACACAACGGGACACAGTGGGACACAGCGGGGGACACAGCAGGGGACACAGCGGGAAACAGCGGGGGACACAGCGGGACACAGCGGGACACAGCGGGGACAAAGCAGGGGACAAAGCGGGGACACAGCGGGACACAGCGGGACAAAACGGGACACAGCTGGACACAGCGGGGACACAGCAGGGGACACAGCGGGACTCAGCTGGGGACACATCAAAGGACACAGCGGGTGAAACAGCGGGACATAGCAGGACCCAGCGGGGACACAGTGGGGACACAGCGGGGACACAGCGGGACACAGCAGGGGACACAGCGGGACCCAGCGGGGACCCAGCGGGGACCCAGCGGGGACACAGCGGGACACAGCAGGGAACACAGCGGGACCCAGCGGGGACCCAGCGGGGACACAGCGGGGACACAGCGGGACACAGCGGGACACAGAGGGGACACAGCGGGACATCGCAGGGACAAAGCGGGACACAGAGGTACACAGTGAGGGACACAGCGGGGGACATTGAGGACAAACCGGGGAACAACGGGGACACAGCGGGACACAGCTGGGACACAGCAAGGACACAGCTGGACACAGCAGGGACACAGCGAGTACACAGCGGGACACAGCCGGGCACAGCAGGACACAGAGGGGAACACAGCGGGGGACACAGCGGGACACAGCGGGATACAGTGGGGTACACAGTAGGACACATCGGGGATACAGCAGGGACACAGCGGGACACAGCGGGGGACAGAGCAGGATATAGCGGGGGACACAGCGGGACACAGCGGGGACACAGCAGGACAGAGCGGGGAACACAGCGGGATATAGCAGGGGACACAACGAGGACAAAGCAGGACACAGAGGGACACAGCAGGGGACACAGCAAGGCCACAGCGGGACACAGCGGGACACAGCGGGGGACACAGCAGGGAACACAGCAGGACACAGGGGGACACAGCGGGACACAGCGGGGACACAGCAGGGGACACAGCGGGACACAGCGGGGGACAGAGAGGCGGACACAGCAGAACACAGCGGGACACAGCGCGACACAGCGGGACACAGCGGTGACACAGCGAGACACAGTGGGACACAGCGGGAAACACAGCGGGGGACACAGCGGGACACAGAGGGACACAGTGGGGGACACAGCATAGACAAAGCAAGTCACAGCGGGGAAATAGTGGGGGACACAGCGGGGAACACAGCAGGATACAGAAGGACACAGCGAGGACACAGCGGGTCACAGGAGGACACAGCGGGGACACAGCGGGGAAACAGCGGCGGACACAGTGGGACACTGTGGGCACACAGAGGGACTTAGCGGTTACACAGTGAGGACACACCAGGGACACAGTGGGACACAGCGGGGACACAGCTGTGACACAGCGGGACATAGCGGGTCCCAGCGGGGACACAGTGGGGACACAGCAGGGACACAGCGGAACACAGCAGGGGACACAGCGGGACACAGCAGGGGACACAGTGGAACACAGTGAGGACACAGCGGGACACAGCGGGACACAGCGGGGACACAGTGGAACACAGCGGGACACAGCGGGGGACACAGCGGGACACAGCAGGGGACACAGTGGAATACAGTGAGGACACAGTGGGACACAGCGGGACACAGCTGGGACACAGCGGGACACAGCGGGGGACACAGTCCGACAAAGCAGGACACAGCGGGACACAGCGAGAAAGAGCAGGACACAGCGGGGGACACACCTGGACACAGCGGGGGTCACAGCGAGAACACAGCGGGACACAGGAGGACACAGCAGGGACACAGCGGGGACACAGTGGGGGACACTGTGGGACACAGCGGGGGACACAGTGAGGAAACAGCGGGGACATAGGGGGATACTGCGGGACACAGTAGAACACAGCGGGGACACAGAGGGACATAGCAGTTACACAGCGAGGACACACCAGGGACACAGCGGGGACACAGCGGGGACACAGCGGGGGACACAGTGGGGGACACAGCGGGACACAGCGGGGGACAAAGTGGAACACAGCGAGGACACAGCGGGACACAGCGGGGACACAGTGGAACACAGCGGGACACAGCGGGGGACACAGCGGGACACAGCGGGGACACAGCGGGACACAGCGGGGACACAGCAGAGGACACAGCAGGACACAGACGGGAACAAAGGGGGCACACAGCGGGACAAGCGGGGGACACAGCGGGACAAAGCTGGACACAGTGGGGACAGAGTGGGACACAGCGGGGACACAGCGGGGACACAGCGGGACACAGCAGCGACACAGCGGAACACAGCGGGACACAGCCTGGGACACAGCAGGGACAAAGCGGGGGACACAGTGGGGGACACAGCGGTAAACAGCGCGGGACACAGTGGGACTAAGCTGGGGACACATCAAAGGACACGGTGGGTGACACAGCGGGGGAAACAGAGGGAAACAGCGGGGGACACAGCGAGGACACAGCAGGACCCAGCGGGGTACACAGAGGCAGACACAGCGGTACACATCGGGACACAGCGGGACACAGCGGGACACAGCGGGACACAGCGGGGACACAGCGGGACATCGCGGGGACAAAGCGGGGACAGAGCGGGACACAGAGGTACACAGCGAGGGACACAGCGGGGGACAGTGAGGACAAACCGGGGAACAACGGGGACACAGCGGGACACAGCTGGGACACAGCGAGGACACAGCTGGACACAGCGGGGACACAGCGAGTACACAGCGGGACACAGCCGGGCACAGCAGGACACAGAGGGGAACACAGCGGGGGACACAGCGGGACACAGCGGGACACAGCGGGGTA
This sequence comes from Dipodomys ordii, assembly GCF_000151885.1. Taxonomy (NCBI): domain Eukaryota; kingdom Metazoa; phylum Chordata; class Mammalia; order Rodentia; family Heteromyidae; genus Dipodomys; species Dipodomys ordii. The sequence continues at coordinate 1,193 of NW_012292798.1, read as the reverse complement.
CACAGTGGGACACATCGGGGATACAGCAGAGACACAGCGGGACACAGCGGGGGACAGAGCAGGATATAGAGGGGGACAAAGTGGGACACAGTGGGGACACAGCAGGACAGAGCGGGGAACACAGCGGGATATAGCAGGGGACACAACAAGGACAAAGCGGGACACAGAGGGACGCAGCAGGGAAAAAGCAAGGCCACAGCAGGACACAGCGGGACACAGCGGGGGACACAGCAGGGGACACAGCAGGACACAGGGGGACACAGCGCGACACAGCGGGGACACAGAAGGGGACACAGCGGGACACAAAGGGGGACCCAGCGTTACACAGCGGGGACACAGCGGAACACAGCGGGGACACAGCAGGGGACACAGCAGGACACAGAGGGGAACAAAGGGGGCACACAGACGGACACAGCGGGGGACACAGCGGGACAAAGCGGAACATACTGGGGACAGAGTGGGACACAGAGGGGACACAGCGGGGGACACAGCGGGGACACAGCGGGACACTGGGGACACAGCGGGGACACAGCGGGACACAGCGGGGACACAGCGGGACACAGCGGGGGACAGAGAGGCGGACACAGCAGAACACAGCGGGACACAGCGCGACACAGTGGGACACAGCGGGGACACAGCCAGAGACAGTGGGACACAGCGGGGAACATAGCGGGGGACACAGAGGGACACAGTGGGGGACACAGCATGGACACAGCAAGTCACAGTGGGGAAATAGTGGGGGACACAGCAGGATACAGAAGGACACAGCGAGGACACAGCGGGACACAGGAGGTCACAGCGGGGACACAGCGGGGAAACAGCGGCGGACACAAGGGGACACTGCGGGCACACAGAGGGACTTAGCGGTTAAACAGTGAGGACACACCAGGGACACAGCGGGACACAGCGGGGACACACCAGTGACACAGCAGGACATAGCAGGACCCAGCGGGGACACAGAGGGGATACAGCGGGATACAGCAGGGGACACAGCAGGGGACACAGCGGGGGACAGCAGGGACACAGAGGGACACAACAGGACACAGCGGGACACAGCAAGGACACAACGGGACACAGCGGGACACAGCGGGGGACACAGCAGGGGACACAGCGGGACACAGCGGGGGACACAGCGGGACACAGCGGGACAAAACGAGACACAGCTGGACACAGCGGGGACACAGCAGGGGACA
>NW_012292797.1:0-7303 GCF_000151885.1 Dipodomys ordii | reverse complement strand
TCATGTCCTCGTTGTGTCCCCCGCTGTGTCCCGCTGTGTCCCCGCAGGTTCACCGCTGTTTCACGCTGTGTCCTGCTGTGTTCCGTGGTGTCCCGCTTTGTCCCCCGGTGTCCCGCTGTGTCCACTGCTGGGTCCACGCTGGGTCCCGCTGTGTCTCGCTGTTTCCCGCTGTGTCCTCGCTTTGTCCCATGCTGTGTTCCGCTGTGTCCTCCCTGTGTCCCCCGCTGTGTCCCGCTGTGTCCCCCGCTGTGCCCCGCAGTGTCCCGCTGTGTCCCGCTGTGTCCTCGCTGTGTCCCACTGTGTCCCCGCTGTTTCCCCGCTGGGTCGTGCTGTGTCCCGCTGGGTCCCGCTGGGTCCCCTGCTTTGTCCCGCGGTTTCCCCGCAGTGTCCCCGCTGTGTCCCGCTGTGTCCCACTGTGTCCTGTGGTGTCCCGATTTGTCCCCCACTATGTCCACTGCTGAGTCCCCACTGTGTCCCCGCTGTGTCCCGCTGTGTCCCCCGCTGTGTCCCACTGTGTCCCCCGCTGTGTCCTGCTGTGTCCCGCTGTGTCTTGCTGGGTCCCGCAGTGTCCCCGCTGTGTCCCCGCTGTGTCCCGCTGTGTTCCCCGCTGTGTCCCGCTGTGTCCCCGCAGGTTCACCGCTGTTTCACGCTGTGTCCCGCTGTGTTCCGGGGTTTCCCGCTTTGTCCCCCGCTGTGGCCCCCCTGAGCGACCTCTGTGTCCCCGCTGTGTCCTGCTGTGTCCCGCTGTGTCCTGCTGGGTCCCGCAGTGTCCCCGCTGTGTCCCCGCTGTGTCCTGCTGTGTCCCGCTGTGTCCTGCTGGGTCCCGCAGTGTCCCAGCTGTGTCTCCGCTGTGTCCCGCTGTGTTCCCCGCTGTGTCCCGCTGTGTCCCGCAGTGTCCCCAGCTGTGTCCCGCTGTGTCACCGCAGTGTCCCACTGTGTCCTCGCTGTGTCCCCCGCTGTGTCCCGTTTTGTCCTTGCTGTGTACCCCGCCGTGTCCCTCTGTGTCCCCGGCTGTGTCCCGCTGTGTCCCCTGCTGTGTCCCCACTGTGTCACGCTGTGTCCGGCTGTGTCCTCGCTCTGTCTCATTCAGTGTCCAGCTGTGTCCTCCCTGTGTCCCCCGCTGTGTCCCGCTGTGTCCCGCTGTGTCCCGCTCTGTCCCATCTGTGTCCCTCTGTGTCCAGCTCTGTCCCCGTTGTGTGTCTGCTGTGCCCCGCTGTGTACCCTTCTGTGTCCAGCTGTGTCCCCTCTGTGTCCCGCTGTGTCCCTTGTCTGTCCCCCGCTGTCCACCGCTGTGTCCCCCGGCTGTGTCCCGCAGTGTCCGCGCTGTGTCCCGCTGTGTCCTACTGTGTCCCGTGGTGTCCCGCTTTTTCCCCTCTATGTCCCCTGCTGAGTCCCCTCTGTGTCCCCGCTGTGTCCAGCTGTGTCCTCGCTGTGTCCTCCGCTGTCTCCCGCTTTGTCCCACGCTGTGTCCTACTGTGTCCCATTGTGTCCCTGCTGTGTCCCCCGCTGTGTCCCGCTGTGTCCCGCTGTGTCCCCCGCTGTGTTCTGCTGGGTCCCGCTGTGTCCCTGCTGTGTCCGGCTGTGTCCCCCGCTGTGTCCCGCTGGGTCCCGCTGTGTCCGCCGCTGTGTACCGCTGTGTCCCCGCAGGTTCACCGCTGTTTCACGCTGTGTCCTGCTATGTTCCGTGGTGTCCTGCGTTGTGCCCCGCTGTGTCCCGCTGTGTCCACTGCTGGGTCCCCGCTGGGTACCGCTGTGTCTCGCTGTTTCCCGCTGTTTCCTCGCATTGTCCCATGCTGTGTTCCGCTGTGTCCTCCCTGTGTCCCCCGCTGTGTCCCGCTGTGTCCCCCGCTGTGCCCCGCAGTGTCCTGCTGTGTCCCGCTGTGTCCTCGCTGTGTCCCACTCTGTCCCCGCTGTTTCCCCGCTGGGTCCTGCTGTGTCCCGCTGGGTCGCGCTGGGTCCCCCGCTTTCTCCCGCTGTGTCCCCGCAGTGTCCCCGCTGTGTCCCGCTGTGTCCCACTGTGTCATGTGGTGTCCCGCTTTGTCCCCGCTATGTCCACTGCTGAGTCCCCTCTGTGTCCCCGCTGTGTCCCGCTGTGTTCCCCGCTGTGTCCCGTTGTGTCTCCCGCTGTGTTCCTCACTGTGTCCCCCTCTGTGTCTCGTTGTGTCCCGCTGTGTCATCCGCTGTGTCCTTGTTGTGTCCCTGCTGGGTCCCGCTGTGTCACCTCTGTGTCCCACTGTGTCCCCGCTCTATAGACGCTGTGTCCCGCTGTGTCCCCCGCTGTGTCCCGCTGGGTCCCGCTGGGTCCCCCGCTGTGTCCCGCTGTGTCCCCGCAGGTTCACTGCTATTTCACGCTGTTTCCTGCTGTGTTCCGTGGTGTCCCGCTTTGTCCCCCGCTGTGTCCCGCTGTGTCCACTGCTGTGTCCCCGCTGTGTCCCGCTGTGTCTCGCTGTGTCCCGCTGTGTCCTCGCTTTGTCCCATGCTGTGTTAAGCTGTGTCCTCCCTGTGTCCCCCGCTGTGTCCCGCTGTGTCCCCCGCTGTGTCCCGCAGTGTCCCGCTGTGTCCCGCTGGGTCCCGCTGGGTCCCCCGCTGTGTCCCGCTGTGTCCCCCGCTGTGCCCCGCAGTGTCCCGCTGTGTCCCGATCTGTACCCCACTGTGTCCCCCGCTGAGTCCTCTATGTGTCCCCGCTGTGTCCCTCTGTCTCCTTCTTTGTCCCACGCTGTGTCCCACTGTGTCCCGCTGTGTCCTAACTGTGTCCCCTGCTGTGTCCTGCTGTGTTCCCGCTGTGTCCCAAGCTGTGTCCCGCTGTGTCCTGCTGAGTGCCCCGCTGTGTCCCACTATGTTCCCGCAGTGTCCCCGCTGTGTCCCCGCTGTGTCTTCACTGTGTTCCCCGCTGTGTCCCGCTGTGTCCCCCGCTGTGCCTCGCTGTGTCTACTGCTGTGTCCCCACTGTTTCCCGCTGTGTCTCGCTGTGTCCCGCTGTGTCCTCGCTGTTTCCCACGCTGTGTTCTGCTGTGTCCTCGCTGTGTCCCCCGCTGTGTCCCGTTGTGTCCCCAGCTGTGTACCCCACTGTGTCCCGCTGTGTCCCCGCTGTATCGACGCTGTGTCCCGCTGGGTCCCGCTGTGTCCTATCTGTGTTCCCCACTGTGTCCCGCTATGTACCCCTCTGTGTCCCTCGCTGTGACCCGCTGTGTCCCGCTGTGTACTGCTGTGTCCCCCGCTGTGTCCCGCTGTGTCCCTGCTGTGTCCCAATGTGTCCACGCTGTGTCCCGCGCTGGGTCCCGCTGGGTCCCCCCTGGGTCCCCCCTGTTTCCCCCGCTGTGTCCCGCTGTGTCCGGCTGTGTCCCCCGCTGTGTCCCCCGCTGTGTCCCCCGCAGTGTCAGCGCTGTGTCCCGCTGTGTCCTCGCTGTGTCCCCCGCTGTCTCCTGCTCTGTACCCCGCTGTGTCTCAAGCTTTGTCCCCGCTGTGTCCCACTGTGTCCCGCTGTGTCCCGCTGTGCCCCCACTGTGTCCCATTGTGTTCACAGCTGTGTACCACGCTGTGTAACGCTGTATCCCCGCTGTATCGATGCTGTGTACCGCTGGGTCCCGCTGTGTCCTCGCTGTGTTCCCCGCTGGGTCCCGCTGTGGCCCCCTGTGTGCCCCGCTGTGTCCCACTGTGTCCCGCTGTGGCCCCCGCTGTGTCCCCCGCTGTGTCCCTATGTGTCCCATGCTTTGTCCCCCTGTGTCCCCGCAGTTTCCCCGCTGTGTCCCGCTGTTTCCCACTGTGTTCTGTGGTGTCCCGCTTTGTCCCCCGCTGTGTCCCCCGGTGAGTCGCCGCTGTGTCCCCGCTTTGTCCCGCTGAGTCCTCCATGTGTCCCCCGCTGTGTCCCGCTGTGTCCGGCTGTGTGCCCCGCTTTGTCCCCAACTGTGTCCCCGCAGTGTCAGCGCTGTGTCCCGCTGTGTCCTCCCTGTGTCCCCCGCTGTGTCCCGCTGTGTCCACTGCTGTGCCCTGCAGTGTCCCGCTCTGTCCCGCAGTGTCCTCGCTGTGTCCCCGCTGTGTCCCCCGCTGTCTCCAGCTCTGTCCACTTCTGTGTCTCACTCTTTGTCCCCGCTGTGTCCCACTGCGTCCCGCTGTGTCCCGCTGTGCCCCCACTGTGTCCCGTTGTGTCCACAGCTTTGTACCATGCTGTGTAACGCTGTGTCTCCGCTGTATCTACGCTGTGTCCCGCTGGGTGCCGCTGTTTCCTCGCTGTGTTCCCCGCTGTGTCCAGCTGTTTCCCCCACTGTGTCCCCCACTGTGTCCTCGCTGTGTCCCCCGCTGTGTCCCGCTGTGACCCGCTGTGTCCTCGCTATGTCCCGCTCTGTGTCCCGCTGTGTCCCCCGCCGTGTCCCGCTGTGTCCCGCTGTGTCCCGCTGCGTCCACGCTGTGTCCTGCTGTGTCCTGCTTTGTCCCCCACTGTGTCCCGCAGTGACCCCGCTGTGTCCCGCTGTGTCCCACTGTGTCCCGTGGTGTCCCGCTTTTTCCCCCGCTTTGTCCCTGGCTGAGTCTCGCTGTGTCCCCACTGTGTCCTCTCTGTGTGCCCCGCTGTGTCCTGCTCTGTTCCCCTCTGTGTCTCCCGTTTTGTCCCTGCTGTCCCCGCTGTGTCCCGCTGTGTCCCGCTGTGTCCCCCACTGTGTCCCGTTGTGTCAACAGCTGTGTACCCCGCTGTGTCCCGCTGTGTACCCGCTGTATCGACGCTGTGTCCCGCTTGGTCCTGCTGTGTCTCTCTCTGTGTTCCCCACTGTGTCCCGCTCTGTCTCCCGCTGTGTCCCTTGCTGTGTCCCCCGCTGTGTCCCGCTGTGTCCCCCGCTGTGTCCTTGCTGTGTCCCCGCTGGGTTCTGCTAGGTCCCACAGTGTCCCCCGCTGAGTCCGGTTGTTTCACCGCTGTGTCCTGCTGTGTCCCCACTCTATCGACGCTGTGTCCCGCTGGGTCCCGCTGTGTCCTCTCTTTGTTCCCCGCTGTGTCCTGCTGTGTCCCCCGCTGTGTCTCTCGCTGTGTCCCGCTGTGTCCCCGGCTGTGTCCGGCTGTGTCCCGCTGTGTCCCCCGCTGTGTCTTGCTGTGTCCCTGCTGTGTCCCGCTGTGTCCCGCAGTGTCCCCAGCTGTGTCCCGCTGTGTCACCGCTGTGTCCCGCTTTGTCCTCGCTGTGTCCCCCGCTCTGTCCCGCTTTGTGCCTGCTGTGTACCCCGCCGTGTCCCTCTGTGTCCCCCGCTGTGTCCCGCTGTGTCCCCTGCTGTGTCCCCACTGTGTCACGATGTGTTTCACTGTGTCCGGCTGTGTCCTCGCTCTGTCTCCCTCAGTGTCCAGCTGTGTCTTCCCTGTGTCCCCCGCTGTGTCCCACTGAGTCCCCTGCTGTGTCCCGCTGTGTCACGCTCTGTCCCCTCTGTGTCCCTCTGTGTCCAGCTCTGTCCCTGTTGTGAGTCCGCTGTGCCCCGCTGTGTACCCTTCTGTGTCCAGCTGTGTCCCCTCTGTGTCCCACTGTGTCCCTTCTCTTTCCCCCGCTGTCCACCGCTGTGTCCCCCGGCTGTGTCCCGCAGTGTCCCCGCTGTGTCCCGCTGTGTCCTACTGTGTCGCGTGGTGTCCCGCTTTTTCCCCTCTATGTCCCCTGCTGAGTCCCCTCTGTGTCCCCGCTGTGTCCAGCTGTGTCCTCGCTGTGTCCTCCGCTGTCTCCCGCTTTGTCCCACGCTGTGTCCTACTGTGTCCCTGCTGTGTCCGGCTGTGTCCCCCGCTGAGCCCCGCAGTGTCCTGCTGTGTCCCGCTGTGTCCTCGCTGTGTCAAACTGTGTCCCCCCTGTTTCCCCGCTGGGTCCCGCTTTGTCCCGCTGTGTCCCCGCAGTGTCCCCGCTGTGTCCCGCTGTGTCCCACTGTGTCCTGTGGTGTCCCGCTTTGTCCCCCGCTACGTCCACTGCTGAGTCCCCTCTGTGTCCCCTCTGTGTCCCGCTGTGTCCCCCGCTGCGTCCCGCTGTGTCCCCCGCTGTATCCTGCTGTGTCCCGCTGTGTCCTGCTGGGTCCTGCCGTGTCCCCGCTGTGTCCCCGCTGTGTCCCGCTGTGTCCCCCGCTGTGTCCCTCACTGTGTCCCCCTCTGTGTCCCTCTGTGTCCCACTGTGTCATCCGCTGTGTCCTTGTTGTGTCCCTGCTGGGTCCCGCTGTGTCACTGCTGTGTCCCGCTGTGTCCCCGCTCTATAGATGCTGTGTCCCGCTGTGTCCCCCGCTGTGTCCCGCTCTGTCCCCGCAGGTTCACCGCTGTTTCATGCTGTGTCCTGCTGTGTTCCGTGGTGTCCCGCTTTGTCCCCCGCTGTGTCCCGCTGTGTCCACTGCTGGGTCCCCGCTGGGTCCCGCTGTGTCTCGCTGTTTCCCGCTGTGTCCTCGCTTTGTCCCATGCTGTGTTCTGCTGGGTCCTCCCTGTGTCCCCTGCTGTGTCCCGCTGTGTCCCCCGCTGTGCCCCGCAGTGTCCCGCTGTGTCCAGCTGTGTCACCGCTGTGTCTCGCTGTGGCCACTCTCTGTCTCCGCTGTCCCCCGCTGTGTCCCCCGCTGTGTCCCACTGTGTCCCGCTGTGTCCCCTGCTTTTTCCTGCTGTGTCCCGCAGTGTCCCCGCTGTGTCCCGCTGTGTAACACTGTGTCCCGTGGTGTCCCACTTTGTCCCACGCTGTGTCCCCCGCTGAGTCCTCTCTGTGTCGCCTCTGTGTCTCCCTGTGTCCTCGCTGTGTGCCCCGCTGTCTCCCGCTTTGTCTCCCGCTGTGTTCCGCTGTGTCCCGCTGTGTCCCCGCTGTGTCCCCAGGTGTGTTCCGCTGTGTCCCGCTGTGTACCCCGCTGTGTCCCGCTGTGTCCCCGCTGTAACGACGCTGGGTCCCGCTGGGTCCCGCTATGTCCTCCCTGTGTTCCCCGCTGTGTCCCGTTGTGTCCCCAGCTGTGTACCTCGCTGTGTCCCGCTGTGTCCCAGCAGTATCGACGCTGGGTCCCGCTGGGTCCCGCTGTGTCCTCCCTGTGTCCCACGCTGTGTCCCGCTGTGTCCGCCACTGTGTCCCGCTGTGTCTACTGCTTTGTCCCTGCTGTGTCCCGCTGTGTCCCGCTGTGTCCTCGCTGTGTCCCACGCTGTGTTCTGCTTTGGCCTCACTTTTTTCCCCGCTGTGTCCCGCTGTGGACCCCTCTGTGTCCCCCTGAAGTGTCCCGCTGTGTCCCCCGCTGTGTCCCTGCTGTGTCCCCGCTTTGTCCCGCTGTGTCCCGCTGTGTACTGCTGTGTCCCCCGAGAGTCCTGCTAAGACCCAATGAGTCCTCGATCTGTCCCCCTC
>NW_012292796.1:0-6236 GCF_000151885.1 Dipodomys ordii | reverse complement strand
GAGTTCTCAGGGGACACAGCGGGACACACCGGGGGACACAGCGAGGACACATTGGGACACAGCGGGGACACAGCAGGACTCAGCGGGGGACACAGCAGTACACAGCGAGACACAGCGGTACACAGCGGAGCACAGCAGGGAGACAGCGGGGGATAAAGCGGGACACAGCGGGACACAGCGGGGGACACAGCGGGGGACACAGAGGGGTACACAGCGGGACACAGCAGTGGACAAAGCAGGACACAGTGAGGGACACAGCGAGGACACTGCGGGACTCTGCGGGAGACACAGCGAGGAAACAGCGTGACACAGCGGAACACAGCGGGACACAGCAGGGACACAGCAGGGGACACAGCGGGACACAGAGGGGGACACAGCGGGACACAGCGGGGGACACAGCGGGACACAGCGGGACACAGCGGGGGACACAGCGATGACAAACCGGGACACAGCGGGGATATAGCGGGACTCAACATGGTCACAGCGGGACACAGCAGGACACAGCGGGACACAGCGGGGATACAGCAGGGGACAGAGCGGGACACAGCGGGGGACACAGCGGGACACAGCGGGGGACACAGGGGGACAAAGGGGACACAGCGAGGACACAGCGGGACACATCTGGGACACAGCGGGAATCAGAGGAGGACACAGCGGGACACAGCAGGACACAGCGGGGACACAGCAGGGACACAGCGGGGGACACAGTGGGACAGAGCAGGGGACACAGCATGGGGACACAGAGGGACAGAGCGGGACACAGCAGGGGACACTGGGGGGACACAGCGGGGGACACAGTGAGGACACATTGGGAAACAGCGGGGACACAGCGGGACTCAGAGGGGGACACAGCAGTACACAGCGGGACACAGCGGGGCACAGCAGGGACACAGCGGGGGACACAGCGGGAAACAGCGAGGGACACTGCGGGGGACACAGCGGGACACAGTGTGGAACACAGAGAGTACACAGCGGGACCCAGCGGGACACAGCATCGATACAGCGGGGACACAGCGTGACAGAGCAGGGTACATAGCTGGGGACACAGCGGGACACAGTGGGGGACATAGCGGGACACAGCGGGACACAGCGGGTCACAGCGGGGACAAAGCGGGGACTCAGCGGGGGACACAGCGGGACACAGCGGGGGACACAGGGGGGACACAGCGGGACACAGCAAGACACAGAGGGGGACACAGTGGGACAGAGCAGAGGACACAGCAGGAAACACAGCGGGACACAGCGGGACACAGCGGGGGAAACAGGGGGGACACAGCGGGACACAGCAGGGGACACAGCGCGGACACATTGGGACACAGCGGGGACACAGCGGGACTCAGATGGGGACACAGCAGTACACAGCGGGATACAGCGGGACACAGCGGGGACAAAGAGGGGTAAACAGCGGGACACAGCGGGGAACACTGCGAGGACACAGCGGGACCAAGCGGGACACAGCGTCGATACAGCGGGGACACATCGGGGACACATCGGGACACAGCGGGGCACACAGCTGGGGACACAGCGGGACACAGCGGGACACAGGAGGACCCAGCGGGGAAACAGCGGGGACACAGTGGGACACAGCAAGGACACAGCGGGACACAGCGGGACACTGCGGGGCACAGCGGCGGACACAGCGGGACACAGCGGGGGACACAGGGAGGACACAGCTTAACACAGCATGGGACAAAGCAAGGACACAGCGGGACACAGCGAGACACAGCGGGACACAGCGGGGACCCAGCAGTGGACACAGCGGGACACAGCGGGGAACACAGCGGGACCCAGCGGGACACAGCGGGGGACACAGCAGGACACAGCGGGGACAAAGCGGGACACAGCGGGGGACACAGCAGGGACAAAGCGTGACACAGTGGGGGACACAGCGAGGACACAGCGGGACACAGCGGTGACACAGCGGGACTCAGCTGGGGACACTGCGGGACACATCAGGACACAGCGGGGACACAGCAAGGACACAGCGGGGGACACAGCAAGACACAGCCGGACACAGCCGGGGACACAGAGGGACACAGCGAGAGACACAGCCGGGGACACAGCGGGACACAGCGGAGAACAAAGAGAGGACACAGCGGGACCCAGCGGGACACAGCGTCGATAGAGCGGGGACACAGAGGGACACAGCGGTGATACAGGGGGACTCAGCGGGGGATACTGCGGGACACAGCGGGGGACACAGCGGGACACAGTGGGGGACACAGCAAGGGACACAGCAGGACCCAGCGGGACAAAGTGTCGATACAGCGGGAGCACAGCTGGACACAGCGGGGTACACAGCTGATGACACAACGGGACACAGTGGGGGACACAGCGGGACACAGCGGGGCACAGCGGGGACAAAACGGGAGACTCAGTGGGGAACAGAGCAGGACACAGCGGGGGACACAGAGAGGACACAGTGGGGACACATCGAGACTCAGCCAGGGACACAGCGGGGGAAAAAGCGGGACACCACGGGACACAGTGGGACACAGCGGGACACAGCGGGGTTACTGCGGGGACACAGCGGGACACAGTGGGGTACAAAGCGGGACACAGCGGGACACAGCGGGACACAGCGGGACACAGCCGGACACGGCGGAGGACACAGCGGGACACAAAGGGGGACACAGCGAGGACAGAGTGGGACACAGCGGGACACAGCGGGGGACACAGCGAGCACACACCAGAACACAGCGTGGGAAACAGCGAGGACACAGCGGGACACAGCGAGACACAGCGGGACACAGTGGGGACACAGCAGTAGACACAGCGAGACACAGCGGGGAACACAGCGGGACACAGCGGGGAACACAGCGAGGACACAGCAGGGACACAGCGGGGACACTGCGGGAACATAGTGGGACACAGCGGGGCACACAGCGGGAGACAGCGGGACACAGCTTGGGACACAGCGGGAACACAGCAGGACACAGCGGGGGACACAGCGAGGACACAGCGGGACACAGCGGGTCACAGCGTGGGACAAAGCGGGAGACAGCAGGATACACAGCGAGGACACAGCGGGAAACAGCGGCGACACATAGAGGACTCAGCGGGGGACAAGTGGGGGACAGAGTGGGACACCGCAGGACACTGCGGGGCAAACCAGGGGACACAGCGGGACACAGCGGGGGACCCAGCGGGACACAGCGGGACACTGCGGGGCACAGCGGGGGATACAGCGGGACAAAGCGGGGGACACAGGGAGGACACAGCTTAACACAGCATGGGACAAAGCGAGGACACAGCGGGACACAGCGGGACACAGCGAGACACAGCGGGACACAGCGGGGACCCAGCAGTGGACACAGCGGGACACAGCGGGGGACAAAGCGGGACACCACGGAACACAGCAGGACACAGCGTGAAACAGCGGTGAACCTGTGGGGACACAGCGGGACACAGCGGGGGACACAGCGGGACCCAGCGGGACACATCTGGGGACACAGCGGGACACAACGGGGACACAGCGGGGACACAGCGGGACACAGTGGGATACAGTAGGACACAGCGTGGGACAAAGCGGGAGACAGCAGAGGACACAGCGAGGACACAGCTGGACATAGCGGGGACACAGAGGGGACTCAGAAGGGGACATAGAGGGAAAAAAGCGGGACACCACGGGACACAGTAGGACACAGCGGGACACAGCGGGGACACTGCGGGACACAGCTGGGGGACACAGCGGTGGACAGCGGGGGACAGAGAATGGACACAGGAGGACACAGAAGGGACACAGCTGGACACAGAAGGGTACACAGCGGGAAACAGCGGACACACAGCGGGGACAGAGCTGGACAAAGAGGGACACAGAAGGGACAGAGCGTGACACAGGTGGACACTGAGGGAGACAGAGCGAGGACACATCGGACACAGCGAAACACAGCGTGACACAGTGGGGACACAGCAGGGGACACAGCGGGACACAGTGGGAGACACAGCGGGGTACACAGCAGGGACAAAGAAGGACACAGCGGGGGACACAGCGAGGACACAGCGGGACACATCGGTGACACAGCGGGACACAGCTGGGGACACTGGGGGACACAGCGGGACACAGAGGGACACAGCAAGGACACAGCGGGGGACAGTGGGGTACACAGAGGGACACAGCAAGGCACAACGGGACACATCGGTGGACACAGCGAGGACACAGCGGGACACAGCGGGGACACTGCGGGAACATAGCGGGACACAGCGGGTACAGAGCGGGACACAGCGGGGTCACAGAGTGGTACACAGCGGGACACATCGGGAAACAAAGCGAGGTCACAGCGGGGGACAAAGCGGGACAACACGGAACACAGTGTGACACAGCGGGACACAGCGGGACACAGCGGGGGAAACAGCGAGGAACAGCAGAGGACAGAGAGGGGACACAGCGGGACACACCGGGTACACAGCTGGACACAGCGGGGTACACAGAGGGACACAGCGGGCACACAGCGGGGACACAGCGGGACACAACGGGACACAGCGGGGACACAGTGGGACACAGCGGGACAAAGCGGCAGACACAGAGGGACACAGCAGGCACACAGCGGGGACACAGCGGGACACAGCGGGACACAACGGGGACAGAGCGGGACACAGCCGGACAGAGCGGGACACAGCAGGGGACACAGCGGGACAAGTTGGGGACCCAGTGAGGACACAGCGGGACACAGCAAGGGACACAGCGGGACACAGCGGGAAACACAGCGAGGACACAGCGGGACACAGCGTCGATACAGCGGGGACACAGCGTTACACAGCGTGGTACACAGCTTTGGACACAACGGGACACAGTGGGGGCACAGCCGGACACAGCAGGACACAGTGGGACACAGCAGGGACAAAGCGTGAGGCACAGCGGGGGACAGAGAGGGAGAAAGCAGGGGACACAGCGAGGACACAGCGGGACACAGTGGTGACACAACGGGGACTCAGTGGGGGACACAGCGGGACACAGCCGGGGACACAGTGGGACACAGCGGGGGACACTGCGGGACACAGTGTGGGACAGAGCGTGGGACACAACGAGACACATCGGGTACAAAGCTGGACACAGCGGAGTGCACAGAGGGACACAGCAGGGACACAGCGGGGAAACAGCGAGGACACAGCAGCACACAGTGGGGGACACAGCAAGGACAGAGCGGGACACAGCGGGGGACAAAGCGGGACATAGCGGGGGACACAGCGGGGACACAGCGGGACACAGCGTGGGACACAGGAAGGACACAGAGGTACACAGCGGGGGACAGAGCGAGGACACATTGGGACACAGCGGGACTCAGCGGGGGACACAGCAGTACACAGCGGGACACAGCGGGACACAGAGGGGTACACAGCGGGACACAGCCGGAAACACAGCGCGGACACAGCGGGACACACCGGGACACAGCGTTAATACAGCGGGGACAGAGAGGGTCACAGCAGGGACACAGCGGGACACATTGGGACACAGCGGGGGACACAGCGAGGACGCAGCGGGACACAGCGGGACACAGCGGGGGACAAAGCGGGAGACAGCGGGGGACACAGCGAGCACACAGAGGGACACAGCGGCCACATAGAGGGGACTCAGCGGGGAACAAAGCGGGGGACAAAGAGGAACACCACGGGACACAATGAGACACAGCGGGACACAGCGTGGGACACAGGAAGGACACAGAGGTACACAGCGGGGGACAGAGCGAGGACACATTGGGACACAGCGGGACTCAGCGGGGGACACAGCAGTAGACAGCGGGACACAGCGGGACACAGAGAGGAAAGAGCATGGACACAGTGGGGGACACAGCGAGACACAGCGGGGGACACAGAGGGGTACACAGCGGGACACAGCGGGGAAAAAAGCGAGGACACAGCGGAACACAGCGTGGGACACAGCGAGGACACAGCGGGACACAGTGGGACACAGTGGGGACAAAGCACTAGACACAGCGGGACACAATGGCGGACACAGCGGGACACAGTGGGGGACACAGGGAGGACACAGCGGGACCCAGCGGGACCCAGCCTCGATACAGCGGGGACACAGCAGGACACAGCGAGGTACACAGCGGGGGACACAACAGGACACAGAAGGGGACACAGCGAGGACACAGCGGGACACAGCGGGACACAGAGGGACACTGCGGGAACATAGCGAGACACAGCGGGGTACAGAGCGGTACACAGCGGAACACAGCTGGGGACATAGCAGGGACACAGCGGGCCACAGCGGGGGACACAGCGAGGACGTA
>NW_012292795.1:0-1069 GCF_000151885.1 Dipodomys ordii | reverse complement strand
CGGGACACAGCGGAGGACCCAGCGAGGACACAGCGGGACACAGCGGGGGACACAGCGAGGACACAGCGGGGGACACAGCAGGGGACACAGCGGGACACAGCGAGGAACACAGCGAGGACACAGCGGGACACAGCGGGACACAGCGTCGATACAGAGGGGACTCAGCGGAGGACACAGCAGGGGAAACAGCGGGGGACAAAGTGGGACACCACGGGACACAGTGTGACAAAGAGGGACACAGCGGGGACACTGCGGGGACACAGCAGGACAAAGCGGGGGACATAGCGGGACACAGCGGCACACAGCGGGGGACACAGCCGGACACAGCGGGGGAAACAGTGGTGGACACAGTGGGACACGGTGGGACACAGCGGGGGACACATGGGGAACACAGCGGGACACAGCGGGGTCACAGCGGGACTCAGCGGGGTACACAGCAGTATACAGCAGGACACAGTGGGGACACAGCAGGGACACAGCGGGGGACACAGTGGGACACAGTGGGACACAGCGGGGAACACAGCGGGACACAGAGGGGGACACAGAGGGGTACACAGCGGGTGACGCAGCTGGGGACAGAGCGTGGGACAAAATGGGACACCACGGGACACAGTTTTACACAGCGGGACACAGCGGGGACACTGCGGGACATAGCAATATAAAGCGGGGGACAGCGGGGGACACAGCGGGACACAGTGGGCTACCCAGTGAGGACACAGCGGGACACAACAGGGGACACAGCGAGGACACAGCGGGGGACACAGCGGGGGACACAGCGGGACACAGAGAGGAACACAGCGAGGACACAGCGGGACCCAGCGGTACACAGCGTCGATACAGCAGGGAGGCAGCGTTACACAGCGTGGTACACACTGTGGACACAACGGGACACAGTGGGGGCACAGCGGGACACAGCGGGACACAGTGGGACACAGCGGGGACAAAGCGTGAGACACAGCGAGGGACAGAGAGGGAAACACAAGGGGACACAGCGAGGAAACAGCGGGACACAGCGGTGACACAGCGGGGACTCAGCGGGGGACACAGTGGGACACAGCGGGGGACACAG
>NW_012292794.1:0-2947 GCF_000151885.1 Dipodomys ordii | reverse complement strand
TGAGCACAGAGAGGAAGGACGGCTATTTATGGCCCAGTGTCTGCAGGGTTTGAGGTAAGGGAGGAAGGGACCACTAATGGCCTTGCCACCCCCCCCCCATAGCCATGGTTCAGCCATGAGCATCCTGGCGCCTTCCGTGTGCTGTGACAGTGCCCCTTCCACTGGCCCACTCCACCACTTGAGCCACACCTCCAGGCCCGCATTTTGCAGGCTGGAGTCTCACAGACTTTTCTGCCTAGGCTGGCTTCCAATGGCGGCGATCATCCAGGACTCAGACTCCTGAGTAGCTAGGATTACAGGCGTGAGCTGTAGCAGGTGCAGCTTTTATTTCTATCATCCCCCAAGCCTGGCCTCTGCGTTGAGCTGCACAGGTTAACTGTGGCAGGCCCCCGGGGACACTGCAGGAACCCTTTCTACCCTGAGTCTGCAATAACCCGCACCTGTCCTATGCCGGGGAGGAAACAGGCCCAGCCAGGGTGGCTGCCCGAGGTCCCCTCGCCCAGGACTTGGCTGAAGATTGTTCCTACACTGCAGTGTAGGAGAGAGAGGGGACAGGGTGGCTCGTCTCTGCCTCAGTTTCCCCTCTGCTGCCTCCATATCAGAATGATCTCACTTTCCCCTCCCCAGGAAAGTCTTATCACTGAGTGCAGTTACCGAGTTCCCATCCCTATGCTGGCCCCACAGCGTCCCCAGTGGTGGCCTCAGGGACTGCCGGCTTCAGAAAGCCTGCTGGCATGGCCCCCAGCCCAGCCTGGCACCCCAACCCCTAGGCTGGCTTGGTGTCCCAGGCGCCAGAGCCCCGCTGGCCCCACCCTCATGCCTTCCCTCACCCCAGCTATGTGTGTGTGTGGCAGGGGCGGGGTGGGGTGGAGCCAGGGCTGGGAGACAGGAGTTGGAGGAGGGATTTTTGAGCTTGGCCAACTTCATTCTCCCCCCTCCCTCCCCCCCCCCGTGGGTTTCCTAGACCCGAACCTTCACTGGCCATGTGTGACACCCTCCCCCACAAGACCAGGGCATCAGGCATAGCCAGAACTTGCCAAGCTCTGGACTGGGGATGGAGTGACTGAAAAGTGGTGTTCATAGAAAATGCCTGTGGAACTTCAAAGGTGAGTCTATAAAAGCAAATGCAGATATCTTATTCTATCTTTTTTTTTTAATTGATGAGATTTAAACTCCTAGGTAGGCAGGGGCAATGTCTCTGACCCACATTCCCAGCCCTCCCTATAGAATCTAGCTATGTAGCCCAGGCTGGCCTCAAACGTGAATCCTCCTGTCTCAGCCTCCTCAGAGCTGTACCCAGATATTTATTGAGGTAGGTCTGGCTAGCTATAGTACCACAAATCTTTTTTTTTTTTTTTTGGTCTGGTCGTGGGTCCTGAACTCTGGGCTTGGGCGCTGTCCCTCAGCTCTTCAGCTCAAGGCTAGCACTCTACCACTTGAGCCACAGCGTCACTTCCAGCTTTTTTCTTTTTGCTTATGTAGTGCTGAGGAATCGAACCCAGGGCCTCTTGCATGCAAGGCAAGCGCTCTACCACTGAGCCACCTTCCCAGCCCCTGTACCACAAATCTTGATCCTCTCTTATCTCCACCTCCAGAATAATTGGAATTACAGGTGTGGGCCACTGTGGCTGTCTTAAAAGACACTCATAATTGTAAGCTGGGAGCCGGCAGCTCATGCCCATAATTCTAATAGCGCAGGAGGCTGAGATTTGAGGATTGTGGTTCACAGCCAGACTGAGCGGAAAAGTCCACGAGCCTCTTACTTTCAATTAACCACCAGAAAACTGAAAGTGTAGCTGTGGCTCAAGTGGTGGAGTTCCAACCTTGAGCAAAAAAACCTAAAGCTCCTGAGCTCCTAGTAGACACACACACAAATAAAACACACCTATTAGGCCAATCATCAGAGCTCCCTCCTGTCTAAGAAGCCCTGCTTCTTTTGCCCTGCTTCCCAGAATTTGGATGGAAAGCAGGAGGCCAACTTGGGCTGCAGAAGGAATCTTGTCTCAAAAACATACAAACAACAACCAAACAGCTGCTCAGGAGGCAAGGAGAGGAGGATCTCAATCAGAGGCTGTCCTTCAACCAAAGCTCAAGAAAACATTTGAAAAATAAACAGGAGCAAAACACTGGGTAGATCATGGCTCAGATTGCGGAGCCCTTTCTGGAGGTCTTCAGTTCCATCCTCAGTTCAGTGAAAAATTAAATGTAGAAAGGCAGAGTAAGAACTTACAGATTCAGTCAGACTTCACAGTGAGATTTCACCAGCAGACTGACATTTGGACTCAAACTAAACAAACTGTAAAACATCATCGTGATGGTCTGAGGGAATTAATGATATAGGGTAGTGGTAGTGGAGCTTGAGGTGCCCTTTGTTTATTTTTTGTTGATCAGGGGCTTGAACTCTGGGCCTGGGCGCTGTCCCTCAGCTCTTCAGCTCAAGGCGAGCGCTCTACCACTTGAGCTACAGCGCCACTTCCGGTTTTCTGGTGGTTTATTGGAGATAGGAGTCTCACGGAGGGGCTGGTATGCTGGGTAAGTATTCTACCCCTGACCCTGCTTCCCCGCCTCCCTGAAAGCTTCACGGAGAGACACTCACTTATGTCAATCTCCCCGATCCCGGTGTCCCGCATCCGCACCATTTTCGCGGTTGACTGTCACCCTTGTAGTGAGAAACATAGGGCTGTCAATAGACTTCCTACCCTGCTCAATGCCCCTGCAAGAGCTCCGTGACTGGACGCCGACCATACTGAACTCCATGAGAAATTCCTATAATGTATTATAGTTACCCTATACACTGCCAAACCTGCTTAATCTCTACATGCGTATTTAAGATCCGGGACTGTACTCCGATAATGTTTACTGAAAGACTACGCTTGGTTTTCGTATTAAATCTCAAAATTCTTCGTAAAAGGCGTTTATTGCTCGAGAAAGACCTCTTAGGTTGCAT
>NW_012292793.1:0-2499 GCF_000151885.1 Dipodomys ordii | reverse complement strand
GGGACACAGCGGGGACACAGCTGGACACTGCGGGGGACACAGCGGGACACAGCAGGGGACACAGCGGGACACAGCGTGGTCCACAGCGGGCACAGCCGGGTACACAGCGGGCGACACTACGGGACACAGCAGGGGACACAGAGGGATACAGAGGGACACAGCGAGGACATCGCGGGGGACACAGCGGAGACACAGCTGGGGACAAAGCGGGACACAGCATGGGATACAGCGGGACACAGTGGCGGACACAGTGGGGACAATGCTGGACACAGCGGGGACACAATGGGGAAACAGCGTGACACAGCAGTACACAGAAAGACACAGCGGAGGACATAGCGGGACACAGCAGGGGACACAGCGGAGGACAGAGTGGGGGACACAGTGGGACACAGGGGGGAACACAGCGAGGACCTAGCGGGACCAAGCGGGACACAGCGTCGATACAGCTGGGACACAGCGGGACACAGCGGGGTAAAGAGCTGGGGACACAAAGGGATACAGTGGGGGACACAGCGGGACACAGCGGGATACAGCGGGACACAGCGGAGTACAGTGGGACACAGCGTGGACAAAGCGTGAGACACAGCGGGGAAAAGAGCGGAAGACAGCGGGGGACACAGCGAGGACACAGCGGGACACAGCGGTGACACAGCGAGGACTCAGCGGAGGACACAGCAGGGGATATAGCGGGACAATACGGAGCACAGCGGGACACATCGGGACACAGCGGGGGACACAGCGGGACACAGCGGGGGACACAGCGGAGCACAGTGGGGGACAGAGCGTGGGACACAGGGGGACACAGCGAGACATAGTGGGACACAGCGGGTACACAGGGAGGACACAGCAGGACACAGCGGGGGACAGAGGGAGGACAGAGCTGGACACAGCGGGGACACAGCGGGGACTCACCGGGGAACACAGAGGGGGACAAACTGGGACACCAAGGGACACAGTGTGACACAGCGGGTCAAAGCGGGGTACACAGCTGGGGACACAATAGGAAACAGCGGGGGACACAGCGGGACACAGCGGGGACAAAGCGGGGGACATAGCGGGGGACACAGCGGGACAGAGCGGGGACACACCGGGACCCAGCGGGGAAACAGCGGGGACTCAGGAGGGGACACAGAGGGACAACGGTGGTCACAGCGGGACACAGCGGCGACACAGCAGGGACACAGTGGCAGACACAGCCGGACACAGTGGGACACAGTGAGGACACAGCTGGACACAGCGGGGGACAGAGCAGAGACACAGGGCGGGACACAGCGGGGGACACAGTGGGGGACACAGCGGGACACAGCGGGGAACACAGCAAGGACCAGTGGGACCCAGCGGGACACAGCGTCGATACAGCGGGGGACACAGTGGGACACAGAGGGACACAGTGGAGGACAGAACGGAATACAGTGAGGGACACAGGGGGGATACAGCGGGACACAGCGGGGGACACAGCGGAGGACAGAGTGGGGGACACAGTGGGACACAGGGGGGAACACAGCGAGGACCTAGCGGGACCAAGCGGGACACAGCGTCGATACAGCTGGGACACAGCGGGACACAGCGGGGTAAAGAGCTGGGGACACAAAGGGATACAGTGGGGGACACAGCGGGACACAGCAGGATACAGCGGGACACAGCGGGGTACAGTGGGACACAGCGTGGACAAAGCGTGAGACACAGCGGGGAAAAGAGTGGAAGACAGCGGGGGACACAGAAGGACACAGCGGGACACAGCGGTGACACAGCGAGGACTCAGCGGAGGACACAGCAGGGGATATAGCGGGACAATACGGAGCACAGCGGGACACATCGGGACACAGCGGGGGGACACAGCGGGACACAGCGGGGGACACAGCGGAACACAGTGGGGGACAGAGCGTGGGACACAGGGGGCACAGCGAGACACAGTAGGACACAGCGGGGGACACAGGGAGGACACAGCGGGACACAGCGGGGACTCACCGGGGGACACAGAGGGAGACAAAGCGGGACACCAAGGGACACAGTGTGACACAGCGGGTCAAAGCGTGGTACACAGCTGGGGACACAACGGGAAACAGCGGGGGACAAAGCGGGACACAGCGGGGACAAAGCGGGGGACATAGCGGGGGACAGAGCGGGACACAGCGGGGACACAGCGGGACCCAGCGGTGGAACAGCTGGGACTCAGGGGGGGACACAGAGGGACAATGGTGGTCACAGCGGGACACAGCGGCGACACAGCAGGGACACAGCGGCAGACACAGCCGGACACAGTGGGACACAGCGGGGACACAGCGGAGCACAGCGGGGGACACAGCGCGGAACACAGCAGGTGACACAGCGGGGGACACAGCGGGACACAGCGGGTAACACAGCTAGGACCCAGCAGGACCCAGCAGGACACAGCGTTCATACAGCGGGGGACAGAGCGGGACACAGAGGGACACAGCGAAGGACAGAGAGGAACACAGCGAGGACACAGGGAGGACACAGCGGGACACAGCTGAGAAA
>NW_012292792.1:0-4808 GCF_000151885.1 Dipodomys ordii | reverse complement strand
TGCGGGACACAGCGTGGAACACAGCGAGGACACAGCGGGACCCAGCGGGACACAGCGTCGATACAGCGGGGACACAGCGTTACACAGCGTGGTACACAGCTGTGGACACAACGGGACACAGTGGGGGCACAGCGGGACACTTCGGGATACAGTGGGACACCGACAGGAAAAAGCGTGAGACACAGCGAGGGACAGAGCGGGACACAGCAGGGGACACAGCGAGGACACAGCGGGACACAGCGGGGGAAACAGCGGGACACAGCAGGGGACACAGCAGGGACTCAGTGGGGGACACAGCGGGGGACAAAGCGGGACACCAAGGGACAGCGCGGGACACAGTGGGGACAAGGGGGAGACAGAGCAGGACACAGCGAGGACACAGCGGGACACAGCGGGAGACACAGCAGGACACAGCGGGGGTCACAGCGGGACAAAGCAGGGTACACAGCAGGGGACACAGCGGGACACAGCGGGGGACACAGCGGGACACAGCGCGTGACACAGTGAGACAAAGCAGGGTACACAGCAGGGGACACAGCGGGACCCAGCGGGACACAGCGGGACACAGCGGGACACAGTGGGACACAGCGAGGACAAATCGTGAGACACAGCGGGGGACAGAGCGGGAGACAGCGGGGGACACAGCGAAGACACAGCAGGGCACAGTGGGACACAGCAGGGACAGAGTGGGACACAGGGGAACACAGCGGGACACAGTGGGGGACACAGGGGAGACACTGAGGGACACAGCGGGGGACACAGCGGGGGACAGCGGAGACCGAGAGGGGACACAGCGGGACACAGTGGTGACACAGCTGGACACAAAGGAGTACATAGCGGGAGACAGCGGGCTCACAGCGGGGACACAGCGGGACACATTAGGGACACAGTGGGACCCAGCGGGACACACCGGGGTACACAGGGGGACCCAGCGGGGGACCCAGCGAGGACACAGCGGGAGACAGCGGCGAACACAGCGAGGACACAGCAGGACACAGCGGAACACAGCAGGGACAGAGCGGGACACAGCGGGGGACACAGAGAGGACACAGCGGGGGACACAGCGGGACACACAGTGAGGACACAGAGGACAGAGCAGGAATACAGCAGTAGACACAGCGGGAAACAGCAGGGGACACAGCAGGACACAGCGGGGGACACAGGAAGGACACAGCGGGACACAGCGGAGACACAGCGGGGACTCAGCGGGGTACACAGCGGGGGACACAGCGGGGACCCAGCAAGGACACAGCGGGACACAGCGGGGACAAGGGGGAGACATAGCGGGACACAACGAGGACACAGTGGGACAAAGCGGAGGACACAGCGGGACACAGCAGGGTACACTTCAGGGGACACAGCGGGACACAGCGGGACACAGCAGGGGACACAGGGGAGACACTGCGGGACACAGCGGGGGACACAGCGAGGACACATTGGGATAAAGCGGGGACACAGCGGGACTCAGCGGGGGACACAGCGGGTGACAAAGCCGGACACCAAAGAATACAGTGTGACACAGTGGGACACAGCGGGGACACTGCGGGGACACAGGGGGACACACTGGGGGACACAGCGGGACACAGCGGGGGACACAGCGGGGGACAGCAGGGGACAGGTAGGGGACACAGCAGAACACAGCGGGGACACTGTTGGACACAGCGGGGTACTCAGCGGTACAGAGCGGGCGCACAGCGGGAACACAGCCGGATACAGCGGGACACAGCGGGACACAGCGGGGGACACAGCGGGGGACACAGCGGGGGACAGAGCCACGACACAGCAGGGCACAGCAGGACACAGGGCGACTCAGCAGGGTCACAGCGGGACACAGCGGGACACAGCGGGACACAGCGGGGACACAGCAAGGACACATCAGGGACACAGCGGGACACAGGGGGAACACAGCGGTTGACACAGCGGGGACACAGCGGGACACAGGGGGACACAGTGGGGGGGCACAGCGGGGAGATATCAGGGACACAGCGGGACACAGTGGGGAACACAGCGGGGGACACAGCGGGACACAGCGGGACACAGGGGGACACAGCGGAGGACACAGCGGGACACAGCAGGGTACACAGCAGTGGACACAGCGGGACACAGCGGGACACAGCGGGGGATACAGGGGAGACAGTTCGGGACACAGCAGGGGACAGAGCGAGGACACATTGGGACACAGCGGGGACACAGCGGGACTCAGCGGGGGAAGCAGCAGGTGACAAAGCTGGACACCACGGGACACAGTGTGACACAGCAGGACACAGCGGGGACACTGCGTGGACACAGGAGGACACACCGGGGGACACAGTGGGACACAGCGGGACACAGCATGGGACACAGCGGGGGACAGCAGGGGAGAGAGAGGGGACACAGCGGGACAAGCGGGGACACAGTTGGACACAGCGGGGTACTCAGCGGGACAGAGGGGGCACACAGCAGGGACACAGTGGGATACAGCGGGAAACAGCGGGACACAGCGGGGGACACAGCGGGGGACAGAGCGACACCCAGCGGGACACGGCAGGACACAGGGGGACTCAGCAGGGTTACAGCGGGACACAGCGGGACACAGCAGGACACAGCATGACACAGCGGGGGACACAGCGGGGGACAGAGCCAGGACACAGCGAGGACACAGCGGGACACAGCGGGGGAAAAAGCGGGACACAGCGGGGACACAGCAGTGGACACAGCGGGACACAGCGGGACACAGCGGGGTACACATCAGGACACAGAGGTGGACACAGAGGGGGAAACAGCGGGACACAGAGGGGAACACAGCGAGGACACAGTGGGACACAGCGGGACACAGCGTCGATACAGCGGGGACACAGCGGGACACAGCGGGGTACACAGCTGGGGACACCACGGGACACATCGGGGGACACAGCTAGGACACAGCGGAACACAGCGTGGGAAACAGCGAGGACACAGCGGGACACAGAGGGACACAGCGGGACACAGTGGGGACACAGCAGTAGACACAGCGGGACACAGTGGGGGACAAAGCGGGACACAGCGGGGACTCACCCGGGGACACAGCGGGGTACAAATTGGGACACCAAGGGACATAGGGGGACACAGCGGGACACAGCGGTGACACTGAGGGAACATAGCGGGACACAGCGGGGGACTCAGCGGGGTACCCAGCGGGGGACAAAGCGGGACACCACGGGACACAGCGGGACACAGCGGGGACAAGGGGGAGACAGAGCGGGACACAACGAGGACACAGCGGAACACAGCGGGGGACACAGCGGGACACAGCAGGGGACACAACGGGACACAGCGGGGGACACAGGGGAGACACTGCGGGACACAGCGGGGGCACAGTGAGGACACATTGGGATACAGCGGGGACACAGCGGGACTCAGCGGGGGACACAGCGAGGACACAGTGGGACACAGCGGGACACAGCGTCGATACAGCGTGGACACGGCGGGACACAGCGGGGTACACTGCTGGGGACACCACGGGACACATCGGGGGACACAGCGAGGACACAGCGGAACACAGCGTGGGAAACAGCGAGGACACAGAGGGACACAGCGGGACACAGCGGGGACACAGCAGTAGACACAGCGGGACCCAGTGGGGGACAAAGCGGGACACAGCGGGGACTCACCCGGGGACACAGCGGGGGACAAATTGGGACACCACGGGACATAGGGGGACACAGCGGGACACAGCGGGGACACTGCGGGAACATAGAGGGACACAGCGGGGTACACAGCGGGACACAGCGGGACACAGCATGGGAAATAGCGAGACAAAGCAGGGTACACAGCAGGGGACACAGCGGGACACAGCGGGACACAGCGGGGGACACAGCGAGGACACAGCGGGGGACACAGCAGGGGACACAGTGAGGACACAGAGGGACAGAGCAGGAATACAGCAGTAGACACAGTGGGACACAGCAGGGGACACAGCGGGACACAGCGGGGGACACAGGGAGGACAGAGCGGGACACAGTGGGATACAGCAGGGACAGAGCGGGACACAGCGGGACACAGCGGGGACCCAGCAAGGACACAGCGGGACACAGCTGGGGACACAGCGAGGACACAGCGGGGGACACAGTGAGGACACAGAGGGACAGAGCAGGAATACAGCAGTAGACACAGCGCGACACAGCAGGGGACACAGCGGGACACAGCGGGGGACACAGGGAGGACAGAGCGGGACACAGCGGGACACAGCAGGGACAGAGCGGGACACAGCGGGACACAGCGGATACCCAGCAAGGACACAGCGGGACACAGCGGGGGACACAGCGAGGACACAGCGGGGAACACAGCGGGGGACACAGTGAGGACACAGAGGGACAGAGCAGGAATACAGCAGTAGACACAGCGGGACACAGCAGGGGACACAGCGGGACACAGCGGGGGACACAGGGAGGACAGAGCAGGACACAGCGGGGACACAGCGGGGACTCAGCGGGGTACCCAGCGGGGGACAAAGCGGGACACCACGGGACACAGCGGGACACAGCGGGGACAAGGGGGAGACAGAGCGGGACACAACGAGGACACAGCGGGACACAGCAGTGGACACAGCGGGACACAGCAGGGTACACAGCAGGGGACACAACAGGACACAGCGGGGGACACAGGGGAGACACTGCGGGACACAGCGGGGGACACAGCGAGGACATATTGGGATACAGCGGGGACACAGCGGGACTCAGCGGGGGACACAGCGGGTGACAAAGCCGGACACCAAGGGACACAGTGTGACACAGCGGGACACAGCGGGGACACTGCGGGGGCACAGGGGGACACACTGGGGGACACAGCGG
>NW_012292791.1:0-1350 GCF_000151885.1 Dipodomys ordii | reverse complement strand
GGCGATAAGAGGACAGAGACGAGGGGAGAGGAGAGGCCAGAGTCTCACTTCGGAGGTCGGAGAGGGATGGGAGGAGAAGAATACCATTCACAGACGCAGACAGGGGCGCACGCAGCTCGAGCGCAGGCCAGACAGAGACAAGAAAAGATGCGAGAAACAGACGAAACACAAGACAAGAAGCACTCCTGCAGAGGGAGCTATGCACCCGATCCGGCGCCCGCGCGGCGCCTCCTCTCAATCTGGCCGCCGATTGGACCCGCCCGCCGGGGAGGGGCTCCGGGCCTGGTCCGCAGCTTCTTCCTGCTTGGCGCACATCCTCGCGCCGCGCCGCGCACCGCCGTGCCGCGAGTCCGCCCGCCCGCCAGCCCGCGCCCTGGGCCCGCCAGCCCCTCTCCGCTCCCGGATCCCTCGCTTCCACCCCTCCCCTCCTCATCACAGCCCCGACCCGTCCCCGGCCATGCTGTCCTTCCAGTACCCCGACGTGTACCGCGACGAGAGCGCCGTGAGTACCCCTGCCGCGCCCACCCGCTGCCCTACAGCCCGGGCCCCCCGCAGCCCCTCGCCCCTCGCCCCCGGCGGCCTCCCCCCTCTTCCTCCTCGTCGTCCTCCGGGTCCCAGCTCGGCCTTTGTTCGCTAGGAACGGGCCGGGGGGGGGCGCGGAGGCGGGGGTGGGGGGGACCCGGCTTGGAGGTCACGGTCCGCGTGCGGGCGCAGTCGGAGTTGCGGGGTCCTTCCTCTGATCCGTGGGGTCCGGGGGGCGCCGTGGCGGGCTGGGAGACCCCCGGTGGCTCGGCTGCTTTTTATTTTAAACGGGTGAAGCCTCTTCCCTTAAATATGGTGGGAGGAGAAAGTGCACGCGGGTGGGGTGTACGTGGGAAATCGAGTGCGATTCCACACGCAGAGGGGAAACTTTGGAAACTTCAGCATCTGGAATTGCAGGAGAGAGTTCATTCATTCGGGGTGAAGCCGGCCCTGCGGTGGGCCGCGCTGCTGCTGCTGCTGCTGCTGGGCCGTGGCTGCTGGGGGCGGGGAGGGGGGAGAGGGCACGGTGGGGGTGGCGGAGTTCGAGACTTAAGTCGTGGGGAAGGGGTTCGCTGTGTCCACCTTGAGGGGGCTTGGCGGGCTGAGAGAGGCCGGGAGAGGGACTGGATGCGTGGCCTTGTGCGGAGTCGTTTTGCCTAGCAGGAGTTAACCACCTAAGCTGTTGGAGGAACTCTGATAGCTACTCAGACCCAGTCAGTGAAGTTCTGAGCAAATACACTCAGTCTCTCTCTCTCCTCCTTCTCCCTCTCTCTGTGGTTGGCATTTTAAGAGCTGGATCCAGTCCAAATGTTATGGTCATGATTCCTG
>NW_012292790.1:0-7308 GCF_000151885.1 Dipodomys ordii | reverse complement strand
GGGTCCCCCGCTTTGTCCCGCTGTGTCCCGCTGTGTCCCGCTCTGTCCCTGCTGTGTCCCGCTGTGCCCTGCTGTGTCCTAGCTTTGTCCCCCGCTGTCTCGAGCTCTGTCCCTCGCTGTGTCTCACGATTTGTCCTTGCTTTGTCCCACTGTGTCCCGCTGTGTCCCGCTGTGCCCACACTGTGTCCCCTTGTGTCCCCAGCTGTGTACCCCGCTGTGGCCCACTGTGGCCCCGCTGTATCGACGCTGTGTCCTGCTGGGTCCCGCTGTGTCCTCGCTGTGTTCCCTGCTGTGTTCCGCTGTGTCCCCGGGTGTGTCCCCCGCTGTGTCCTCGCTGTGTCCCCCGCTGTATCCCGCTGTGTCCTCGCTGTGTCCCCCGCTGTGTCCCGCTGTGTCTCCCGCTGTGTCCCGCTGTGTCCTGCTGTGGCCCCTGCAGTGTACCCTGCTTTGTCCCACTGTGTCCTCGCTGTGTCCTGCTCTGTCTCCTCCTTGTCCCCGCTGTGTTCCGCTGTGTCCCGTGGTGTCCCGCTTTGTTACCCTCTGTGTCCCCCGCTGAGTCCCCGCTGTGTCCCCGCTGTGTCCCGCTCTGTCCTCCCTGTGTCCCTGGCTGTGTCCCGCTGTGTCCCCTGCTGTGTCCTGCTGTGTCTACTGCTTTGTTCCTGCTGTGTCCTGCTGTGGCCCACTCTGTCCCCGCTGTATCGACGCTGTGTCCCGCTGGGTCCCGCTGGGTCCTCGCTGTGTCCACCGCTGTGTACCGCTCTGTCCACCGCTGTGTCCCGCTGTGTCCCCCGCTCTGTCCCCCTTTGTCTACCGCTGTGTTCCACTGTTTCCCCCGCTGTGTCCCGCTGTGTCCTCTCTGTGTCCCCCTCTGTCTCCCGCTCTGTCCCCCGCTGTGTCTCACGCTTTGTCCCCGATGTGTCCCACTGTGTTCCGCTGTGTCCCGCTGTGACCCCACTGTGTCCCGTTGTGTCCACAGTTGTGTACCACGCTGTGTAACGCTGTGTCCCCGCTGTATCGACGCTGTGTCCCGCTGTGTCCCGCAGTGTCCCCCGCTGTGTCCCCCGCTGTGTCCTCGCTGTGTTCCCCGCTGTGTCCCGCTGTGTCCTCCCTGGGTCCCCCGCTGTGTCCCGCTGTGTCCCCCGCTGTGTCCCGCTGTGTCCCGCTCTGTCCCTGTTGTGTCCCGCTGTGTCCTGCTGTGTCCTCGCTGTGTCCCCCGCTGTCTCCCGCTCTGTCCCCCGCTATGTCTCACGATTTGTCCTCGCTGTGTCCCACTGTGTCCCGCTTTGCCCCAACTGTGTCCCGTTGTGTCCACAGATGTGAACCACACTGAGTAACGCTGTATCCCCGCTGTATCGACGCTGTGTCCCGCTAGGTCCCGCTGTGTCCTCGCTGTGTTCCCCGCTGTGTCACGCAGTGTCCCCCGCTGTGTCCCCCGCTGTTTCCTCGCTTTGTCCCCCACTGTGTCCCGCTGTGTACTCGCTGAGTCCTCCGCTGTGTCCCGCTGTGTCCCCCGCTGTGTCCCGCTGTGTCCCGCTCTGTCCCTGCTGTGTCCCGCTGTGTCCTGCTGTGTCCTCGCTGTGTCCCCCGCTGTCTCTCGCTCTGTCCCCCGCTTCGTCTCACGATTTGTCCTCGCTGTGTCCCACTGTGTCCCGCTGTGTCCTGCTGTGCCCCGACTGTGTCCCCTTGTGTCCACAGATTTGTACCACACTGTGTAACGCTGTATCCCGGCTGTATAGACGCTGGGTCCCGCTGGGTCCCGGTGTGTCCTCGCCGTGTTCCCTGCTGTGTCCCGCTGTGTCCTGCTGTGTCCTCGCTGTGTCCCCGCTGTCTCCCGCTCTGTCTCCCGCTTCGTCTCACGATTTGTCCTCGCTGTGCCCCCACTTTGTCCCATTGTGTCCACAGATGTGTACCACGCTGTGTAAGCCTGTATCCCAGCTGTATCGACACTGTGTCCCGCTGGGTCCCGCTGGGTCCTCGCTGGGTCCACCGCTGTGTCCCTCTGTTTCCACCGCTGTGTCCCGCTGTGTCCCCCGCTCTCTCCCCCTGTGTCCACGGCTGTGTCCCGCTGTTTCCCCCGCTGTGTCCCGCTGTGTCCCGCTGTGTCCTCGCTGTGTCCCCCGCTGTGTCCCGCTCTGTCCCCCGCTGTTTCTCACGCTTTGTCCCCGATGTGTCCCACTGTGTTCCGCTGTGCCCCGCTGTGCCCCCACTGTGTCCCGTTGTGTCCACAGCTGTGTACCACGCTGTGTAACGCTGTATCCCCGCTGTATCGACGCTGTGTCCCGCTGTGTCCCTCAGTGTCCCCCGCTGTGTCCCCCGCTGTGTCCTCGCTGTGTTCCCCGCTGTGTCCCGCTTTGTCCTCGCTGGGTCCCCCGCTGTGTCCCACTGTGTCCCCCGCTGTGTCCCGCTGTGTCCCGCTCTGTCCCTGCTGTGTCCCGCTGTGTCCTGCTGTGTCCTCGCTGTGTCCCCCGCTGTCTCCCGCTACGTCTCACGATTTGTCCTCGCTGTGTCCAACTGTGTCCCGCTCTGCCCCCACTGTGTCCCGCTGTGTCCACAGATGTGAACCACGCTGTGTAACGCTGTATCCCCCCTGTATCGACGCTATGTCCCGCTGGGTCCCGCTGTGTCCTCGCTGTGTTCCCCGCTGTGTCCCGCAGTGTCCCCCGCTGTGTCCCCCGCTGTGTCCTCTCTGTGTCCCCCACTGTGTCCCGCTGTGTCCTCGCTGGGTCCTCCGCTGTATCCCGCTGTGTCCCCTGCTGTGTCTCACGATTTGTCCTCGCTGTGTCCCACTGTGTCCTGCTCTGTCCCGCTGTGCCCTCACTGTGTCCCGTTGTGCCCACAGATGTGTACCACGCTGTGTAAGGCTGTATCCCAGCTGTATCGACGCTGTGTCCCGCTGGGTCCCGCTGGGTCCTCGGTGGGTCCACCGTTGTGTCCCGCTGTTTCCACCGCTGTGTCCCGCTGTGTCCCCCGCTCTCTCCCCGTTTGTCCACGGCTGTGTCCCGCTGTTTCCCCAGCTGTGTCCCGCTGTGTCCTCGCTGTGTCCCCCGCTGTCTCCCGCTCTGTCCCCCGCTGTGTCTCACGCTTTGTCCCCGCTGTGTCCCACTGTGTTCCGCTGTGTCCCGCTGTGCCCCCACTGTGTCCCATTGTGTCCACAGCTGTGTACCATACTGTATAATGCTGTGTCCCTGCTGTATCGATGCTGTGTCCCGCTGGGACCTGCTATGTACTCGGTTGTGTCCAGCTTTGTCACCGCTGTGTCCCCCGCTTTGTCCTGCTGTGTCCTCGCTGGGTTCCCCGCTGGGTCCCTCTGGGTCCCCCGCTGTGTCCCGCTGTGTCCCGCTGTGTCCCGCTGTGTCCCTGCTGTGTCCTAGCTGTGTCCCCCGCTGTCTCGAGCTCTGTCCCTCGCTGTGTCTCACGATTTGTCCTTGCTTTGTCCCACTGTGTCCCGCTGTGTCCCGCTGTGCCCACACTGTGTCCCCTTGTGTCCACAGATGTGTACCACACTGTGTAACGCTGTATCCCTGCTGTATCGAAGCTGTGTCCTGCTGGGTCCCGCTGTGTCCTCGCTGTGTTCCCTGTTGTGTTCCGCTGTGTCCCCCGGTGTGTCCCCTGCTGTGTCCTCGCTGTGTCCCCCGCTGTGTCCCGCTGTGTCCCCCGCTGTGTCCCGCTGTGTCCCGCTGTGTCCCCTGCTGTGTACCCTGCTTTGTCCCGCTGTGTCCTCGCTGTTTCCTGCTCTGTCTCCTCCTTGTCCCTGCTGTGTTCCGCTGTGTCCCGTGGTCCCGTGGTGTCCCGCTTTGTCCCTCGCTGTGTCCCCCGCTGAGTCCCCGCTGTGTCCCCGCTGTGTCCCGCTCTGTCCTCCCTGTGTCCCCGGCTGTGTCCCGCTGTGTCCCCTGCTGTGTCCTGCTGTGTCTACTGCTTTGTTCCTGCTGTGTCCCGCTGTGGCCCACTCTGTCCCCGCTGTATCGACGCTGTGTCCCGCTGTGGCCCGCTGTGTCCTCGCTGTGTCCACCGCTGTGTACCGCTCTGTCCACCGCTGTGTCCCACTGTGTCCCCCGCTCTGTCCCCCTTTGTCTACCGCTGTGTCCCGCTGTTTCCCCCGCTGTGTCCCGCAGTGTCCTCGCTGTGTCCCCCTCTGTCTCCCGCTCTGTCCCACGCTGTGTCTCACGCTTTGTCCCCGATGTGTCCCACTGTGTTCCGCTGTGTCCCGCTGTGACCCCACTGTGTCCCGTTGTGTCCACAGCTGTGTACCACGCTGTGCAACGCTGTGTCCCCGCTGTATCGACGCTGTGTCCCGCTGTGTCCCGCAGTGTCCCCCGCTGTGTCCCCCGCTGTTTCCTCGCTGTGTTCCCCACTGTGTCCCGCTGTGTCCTCGCTGTGTCCCCCGCTGTGTCCCGCTGTGTCCCCCGCTGTGTCCCGCTGTGTCCCGCTCTGTCCCTGTTGTGTCCCGCTGTGTCCTGCTGTGTCCTCGCTGTGTCCCCCGCTGTCTCCCGCTCTGTCCCCCGCTACGTCTCCCGATTTGTCCTCGCTGTGTCCCACTGTGTCCCGCTCTGCCCCAACTGTGTCCCGTTGTGTCCACAGATGTGAACCACGCTGTGTAACGCTGTATCCCCGCTGTATCGACGCTGTGTCCCGCTGGGTCCCGCTGTGTCCTCGCTGTGGTCCCCGCTGTGTCCCGCAGTGTCCCCCGCTGTGTCCCCCGCTGTCTCCCGCTCTGTCCCCCGCTTCGTCTCACGATTTGTCCTTGCTGTGCCCCCACTTTGTCCCGTTGTTTCCACAGATGTGTACCACGCTGTGTAAGGCTGTATCCCAGCTGTATCGACACTGTGTCCCGCTGGGTCCCGCTGGGTCCTCGCTGGGTCCACCGCTGTGTCCCGCTGTTTCCACCGCTGTGTCCCGCTGTGTCCCCCGCTCTCTCCCCCTGTGTCCACCGCTGTGTCCCGCTGTTTCCCCCGCTGTGTCCCGCTGTGTCCTCGCTGTGTCCCACGCTGTGTCCCGCTCTGTCCCCCGCTCTCTCCCCCTGTGTCCACCGCTGTGTCACACTGTGTCCCATGGTGTCCTGCTTGGTCCCCAGCTGTGTCCCCCGCTGAGTACCCTCGGTGTCCTGCTGTGTCCTCGCTGTGTGCCCCGCTTTCTCCCACATTGTCCCACGCTGTGTCCCACTGTGTCCTCGCTGTGTCCCCCGCTGTGTCCCGCTGTGTCCCCCACTCTGTCCCGCTGTTTCCCGCTGTGTCCCCCGCTGTGTCCCGCTGTGTCCCCGCAGGGTCACCGCTGTTTCGCGCTGTGTCCCGCTGCTGTGTTCCTTGGTGTCCCGCTTTGTCCCCCGCTGTGTCCCCAGCTGAGTCCCCGCTGTGTCTCCGCTGTGTCCCAGCTGTGTCCCGCTGTGTCCTCGCTGTGTCCCCCGCTGTCTCCCGCTCTGTCCCCCGCTGTGTCTCACGCTTTATCCCATCTGTGTCCCACTCTGTCCCGCTGTGTCCCGCTGTGTCCACCACTGTGTCCCTTTGTGTCCCCAGCTGTGTAACCTGCTGTGTAACGCTGTGAATCCCGCTGTATCGAGGCTGTGTCCCGCTGGGTCCCTCTCTGTCCTTGCTCTGTTATTCATGTTGTCCCTCTCTGTCCCCCACTGTGTCCCCTGCTCTGTCCTACTGTGTCCCCCGCTGTGTCCCGTTTTGTCCCGCTGTGTCCTCGCTGTGTCCCCCGCTGTCTCACTCTCTGTCCCCCACTGTGTCTCACGCTTTGCCCTGCTGTGTCCCACTGTGTTCCGCTGTGTCCCGCTGTGCCCCCACTGTGTCCCGTTGTGTCCACAGCTGTGTACCATGCTGTATAATGCTGTGTCCCTGCTGTATCGACGCTGTGTCCCGCTGGGTCCTGCTATGTACTCCGTTGTGTCCAGCTTTGTCACCGCTGTGTCCCCCGCTTTGTCCTGCTTTGTCCTCACTGGGTTCCCCGCTGGGTCCCGCTGGGTCCCCCGCTGTGTCCCGCTGTGTCCCGCTCTGTCCCTGCTGTGTCCCGCTGTGCCCTGCTGTGTCCTAGCTGTGTCCCCCGCTGTCTCGAGCTCTGTCCCTCGCTGTGTCTCACGATTTGTCCTTGCTTTGTCCCACTGTGTCCCGCTGTGTCCCGCTGTGCCCACACTCTGTCCACTTGTGTCCACAGATGTGTACCACACTGTGTAACGCTGTATCCCCGCTGTATCGGCGCTGTGTCCTGCTGGGTCCCGCTGTGTCCTCGCTGTATTCCCTGCTGTGTTCCGCTGTGTCCCCCGGTGTGTCCCCTGCTGTGTCCTCGCTGTGTCCCCCGCTGTATCCCGCTGTGTCTCCGCTGTGTCCCCCGCTGTGTCCCGCTGTGTCCCCCGCTGTGTCCCGCTGTGTCCCGCAGTGTCCCCTGCTGTGTACCCTGCTTTTTCCCACTGTGTCCTTGCTGTGTCCTGCTCTATCTCCTTGTCCCCACTGTGTTCCGCGGTGTCCCGCTTTGTCCCCCGCTGTGTCCCCTGCTGAGTCCCCGCTGTGTCCCCGCTGTGTCCCCCTGTGTCCTTGCTGTGTCCCCCGCTGTCTCCCACTCTGTCCCCCGCTGTGTTTCACGCTTTGTCCGGTCTGTGTCCCACTGTGTCCCGCTGTGTTCACCACTGTGTCCCTTTGTGTCCCCAGCTGTGTAACCCGCTGTGTAACGCTGTGTCCCCGCTATATCGACGCTGTGTCCCGCTGTGTCCTCTCTTTGTTCCCTGTTGTGTCCCGCTCTGTCCCCCATTGTGTCCCCCTCTGAGTCCCCGCTATGTCCCCCCTGTGTCCCCCTCTGTCCTCCCTGTGTCCCTCGCTGTGTCCCGCTGTGTCCCCTGCTGTGTCCCGTTGTGTCTACTGCTGTGTTCCTGCTGTGTCCCGCTGTGTCCCCCTGTGCCCCCCTGTGGCCTCGTTGTGTACCACGCTGTGTCCCCCACTGAGTCCCCGCTATGTTCCCGCTGTGTCCCGCTCTGTCCTCCCTGTGTCCCTCGCTGTGTCCTCGCTGTGTCCCCCGCTGTGTCCCGCTGTGTCCTAGCTGGTTCCCCTGCTGCGTCCCACTGTGTCCCCCCACTGTGTCCCGCTGTGTCCCGCTCTGTCCCTGCTGTGTCCTGCTGTGTCCTGCTGTGTCCTCTCTGTGTCCCCCGCTGTCTCCCGCTCTATCCCCCGCTGTGTCTCACGATTTGTCCTCGCTGTGTCCCACTGTGTCCTGCTGTGTCCCGCTGTGCCCCCACTGTGTCCCGTTGTGTCCACAAATATGTACCACGCCTGTGTAACGCTGTATCCCCGTTGTATCGATGCTGGTGTCCCGCTTGGTACC
>NW_012292789.1:0-7310 GCF_000151885.1 Dipodomys ordii | reverse complement strand
TCACAGCATCGATACAGCGGGGATACAGCGTTACACAGTGTGGTACAAATCTGTGGACACAAGGGGACACAGTGGGGGCACAGCGGGACACAGCGGGACACAGTGGGACACAGCGAGGACAAATCGTGAGACACAGCGGGGGACAGAGCGGGAGACAGCGGGGGACACAGTGAGGACACAGCAGGACACAGCGGGACACAGCAGGGAACACGGCGAGGACACAGCGGGACCCAGCGGGACACAGCGTCGATACAGCGGGGATACAGCGTTATACAGTGTGGTACAAATCTGTGGACACAAGGGGACACAGTGGGGGCACAGCGGGACAGAGCGGGACTCAGTGGGACACAGCGAGGACAAATCGTGAGACACAGCGGGGGACAGAGCGGGAGACAGCGGGGGACACAGCGAGGACACAGCAGTATACAGCGGGACACAGCAGGGACAGAGCGGGACAGAGCGGGACACAGCAGGACACAGCGGGACACAGCGGAGGACCCAGCGAGGACACAGCGGGACACAGTGTGGGACACAGCGAGGAAACAGCGGGGGACACAGCGGGGACACTGTGGGACACAGCGGGGAACACAGCGAGGACACAGCGGGACCCAGCGGGACACAGCGTCGATACAGCGGGGATACAGCGTTACACAGCGTGGTTCACATCTGTGGACACAACGGGACACAGTGGGGGCACAGCAGGACACAGTGGGACACAGCGAGGACAAATCGTGAGATGTAGCGGGGGACAGAGCGGGAGACAGCGGGGGACACAGCGAGGACACAGCAGGACACAGCGGGACACAGCAGGGACAGAGCGGGACACAGCGGGACACAGCGAGGGACACAGCGGGACACAGTGGGGGACCCAGCGAGGACACAGCGGGACACACCGGGGAACACAGCGAGGACACAGCGGGGAACACAGCGGGGGACACTGCGGGACACAGCCGTGAACACAGCGAGGACACAGCGGGACCCAGCGGGACACAGCGTCGATACTGCGGGGACACAGCGTTACACAGCGTGGTACACAGCTGTGGACACAACGGGACACAGTGGGGGCACAGCGGGACACAGCGGAACACAGTGGGACACAGCGGGGACAAAGCGTGAGACACAGCGGGGGACAGAGCGGGAGACAGCGGGGGACACAGCGAGGACACAGCGGGACACAGCGGGGAAACATCGGGACACAGCGGTGGACACAGGGGGAGAGAGCGGGGGACACAGCGGGACACAGCGGTGGAAACAGCGGGACACAGCGGTGGACCCAGCGAGGACCCAGCGGGACCCAGCGGGACACAGCGTCGATACACCTGGGATACAGCCTTACACAGCGTGGTACACATCTGTGGACACAACGGGACACATTGGGGACACAGCGGGACACAGCGGGACACAGTGGGACACAGCGAGGACAAATCGTGAGACGAAGCGGGGGACAGAGCGGGAGACAGCGGGGGACACAGCGAGGACACAGCAGGACACAGCGGGACACAGCAGGGAACACAGCGAGGACACAGCGGGACACAGCGGGACCCAGCGTCGATACAGCGGGGATACAGCGTTACACAGTGTGGTACAAATCTGTGGACACAAGGGGACACAGTGGGGGCACAGCGGGACACAGCGGGACACAGTGGGACACAGCGAGGACAAATCGTGAGACACAGCGGGGGACAGAGCGCGAGACAGCGGGGGACAGAGCGAGGACACAGCAGTACACAGCGGGACACAGCAGGGACAGAGCGGGACACAGCGGGACACAGCGGGGGACACAGCGGGACACAGCGGAGGACCCAGCGAGGACACAGCGGGACACAGTGGGGGACACAGCGAGGATACAGCGGGGGACACAGCGGGGGACACTGCGGGACACAGTGGGGAACACAGCGAGGACACAGCGTGGGACACAGCGGGGGACACTGCGGGACACAGCGGGACACAGGGACGATACAGCGGGGACACAGCGTTACACAGCGTGTACACAGCTGTGGACACAACGGGACACAGTGGGGTCACAGCGGGACAAAAGCGTGAGACACAGTGGGGGACAGAGCTGGAGACAGCGGGGGACACAGCGAGGACACAGCAGGACACAGCGTTGACACAGCGGGGTCTCAGCGGGGGACACAGCGGGAGACAAAGAGGGACACCACGGAACACAGCGGGACACAGCAGGAAACAGCAGTGATACTGCGTGGACACAGTGGGACACAGCGGGGGACACAGCGGGACACAGAGGGGGACAGAGCGGGACACAGTGGGGGACAGAGCGTGGGACACAGCGAGACACAGCGGGGACAAAGCTGGTCACAGCGGGGTACACAGAGGTACACAGCGGGGACGAAGTGGGGAAACAGCGTGACACAGCAGGACACAGCAGGACACAGCGGGGGACACAGCAAGGACACAACGGCACACAGCATGGGACACAGCAAGGACACAGTGGGACACAGCGGGGGACACAGCGGGACATAGCAGGGGACACAGCGGGGGACACAGCGGGACACATCGGGACACCGCGGGGGACACAGGGAGGACACAGCGGGACACAGCGGGGGACAGAGCGAGGACACATTGGGACACATTGGGACACAGCGTGATTCAGCGGGAGACACAGCAGTATACAGCTGGACAAAGCGGGACACAGCAGGGACACAGCAGAGACACAGCGGGGGACAGAGCGGTACACAGCGGGGGACACAGGGATGACAGACCAGGACCCAGCAGGACCCAGCGTGGATACAGCAGGGACCCAGCTGGACCCAGCGGGACACAGAGGGGACACAGCAGTAGACACAGCTGGACACAGTGTTGGACAAAGGGAGGACACAGCGGGACACAGCGGGACACAGCGTCGATACAGCAGGGACACAGCGGGACACAGTGGGGTACACAGCTGGGGACACAGCAAGGATACAGCGGGACACAGCGGGACAGAGCGGGTACACTGCGGGAACATAGCAGCACACAGCAGGGTACACAGCGGGACACAGCGGGACACAGCTGGGGACACAGCGGGGACACAGCGGGACACAGCGGAACACAGCGGGAGTCAAAGCGGGAGACAGCGGGGGACACAGCGAGGACACAGGGGGACACAGCGGTGACACAGAGGGGACTCACCGGTGGACACAGCGTGGGACAAAGTGGGACACCACGGGACACAGTGTTACACAGCGGGACACAGCCAGGACACTGCGGGACACAGAAGGAGAAAGTGGGGGACACAGCGGGACACAGCGGGCCACAGCGGGGCACACAGAGGGGGACAGCGGAGACAGAGAGTGGCCACAGCGAGACACAGCGGTGACACAGCTGGACACAGCAGGGTACACAGCGGGACACAGCGGGCACACAGCGGGGACACAGCGGGACACAGCGGGACACAGCAGGCACACAGCGGGGACACAGCGGGACACAGCGGGACACAGCGGGGACAGAGAGGGACATAGCCGGACACAGCGGGACACAGCGGGGGACACAGCGGGACACAGTGGGGGACCCAGTGAAGACACAGCGGGACACAGCAGGGACACAGCAAGGACACAGCGGGGGACAGAGCGGGGGACACAGCGGAACACAGCGGGGGACAGAGCGGGGGACACAGCGGAACACAGCGGGGACACAGTGGGACACAGCGGGACACAACAGGCACACAGCGGGGACACAGCGGGACACAGCGGGACACAGCGGGGACAGATTAGGACATAGCCGGACATGCGGGACACAGCGGGGGACACAGCAGGACACAGTGGGGGACCCAGTGAGGACACAGCGGGACACAGCAGGGGACACAGCAAGGACACAGCGGGGGACACAGCAGGGGACACAGCGGGACACAGCGGGGAACACAGCGAGGACACAGCGGGACACAGTGGGACAGAGCGTCGATACAGCGCGGACACAGCGTTACACAGCGTGGTACACAGTTGTGGACACAACGGGACACAGTGGGGGCACAGCCCGACACAGCGGGACACAGTGGGACACAGCAGGGACAAAGCGTGAGACACAGCGGGGGACAGAGAGGGAGACAGCAGGGGACACAGCGAGGAAACAGCAGGACACAGCGGTGACACAGCGGGGACTCAGCGGGGGACACAGCGGGACACAGC
Source organism: Dipodomys ordii (assembly GCF_000151885.1). NCBI lineage: Eukaryota > Metazoa > Chordata > Mammalia > Rodentia > Heteromyidae > Dipodomys > Dipodomys ordii. Next base: position 3,186 of record NW_012292789.1, on the reverse strand, counting down.
GGGGGACACAGCAGGACACAGCGGGGGACACTGCGGGACACAGTGTGGGACAGAGCGTGGGACAGCGCGAGACACAGCGGGGACAAAGCTGGACACAGCGAGGTACACAGAGGGACACAGCGGGGAAACAGCGTGACACAAAAGGACACAGCGCGACACAGCGGGGGACACAGCGAGGACACAGCGTTACACAGTGGGGGACACAGCAAGGACAGAGCGGGACACAGCGGGGACACAGCAGGACATAGCGGGGGACACAGCGGGGGACACAGCGGGACACAGCGGGGGACACAGGAAGGACACAGCGGTACACAGCGGGGGACAGAGCGAGGACACATTGGGACACAGCGGGGGCACAGCGGGACTCAGCGGGGGACGCAGCAGTACACAGCGGGACACAGCGGGACACAGCAGGAACAGAGCGGGGGACACAGCGGGAAACAACGGGGGACACAGAGGGGTACACAGCGGGACACAGCGAGGAAAAAAGCGAGGCCACAGCAGAACACAGCATGGGACACAGCGAGGACACAGCGGGACACAGCGGGACACAGCGGCGACAAAGCAGTCGACACAGCGGGACACACTGGCGGACACGGCGGGACATAGCTGGGGACACAGGGAGGACACAGCGGGACCCAGTGGGACCCAGCGTCGATACAGCGGGGACACAGCGGGACACAGCGAGGTACACAGCTGGAGACACAACGGGACACTGCGGGGGACACAGCGAGGACACAGCGGGACACAGCGGGACACTGCGGGAACATAGCGGGACACAGCGGGGTACACAGCGGGACACAGCGGGACACAGCTCAGGACATAGCGGGGACACAGCGGGACACAGCGGGGGAAAGAGCGAGGACATAGCTTGACACAGCGGGGACACAGCGGGGGACAAACCGGGAGACAGCGGGGGACACAGCGAGGACACAGCAGGACACAGCGGCCACAAAGAGGGGACTCAGCGGTGGACACAGCGGGGGACAAAGAGGGACACCACGGGACACAGTGTGACACAGTGGGACACAGCGGGACACTGCGGGGACACAGCAGGACAAAGCGGGGGACACAGCGGGACACAGCGGGCACACAGCGGGGACACAGCGGGACACAGCGGGACACAGCGGGGACAGAGCGGGACACAGTCGGACACAGCGGGACACAGCGGGAGACACAGCCGGAGACAAAAAGGGACACCACGGAACACAGCGGGACACAGCAGGAAACAGCAGTGACACTGCGGGGACACAGTGGGACACAGCGGGGGACACAGCAGGACATAGAGGGGGACAGAGCGGGACACAGTGGGGGACACAGCCGGACACAGCAGGGGAAAGAGTGGGGGACACAGCGGGACACAACGTGACACAGCGAGGACACAGCGGGACAGAGCGGGACACTGCAGGGCACAGCGGGGGACACAGCGGGACACAGCAGGGGACAAAGCAAGGACACAGCGGAACACAGAGTGGGACACAGTGAGGACACAGCTGGACACAGCGGGACATAGCGGGACACAGCCGGGTCCCAGCAGTGGACACAGCGGGACACAGCGGGGGACACAGCGGGACACAGCGGGGGACACATGGAGGACTCATCGGGACAAAGCGGGGACACAGCGGCGACTCACCGGGGGGACACAGCGGGGGACAAAGCGTGACACCACAGAACACAGTGGGAAACAGCGGGACACAGCTGGGAAACTGCGGGGACACAGGGGGACAAAGCGTGGGACACATAGGGAGACAGCGGGGGACACAGTGGGGGACACAGCGGGACACAGCGGGACACAGCAGGGGGACACAGCGAGGACACCACGGAACACAGCGGGACACAGCGGGTAACAGAGGGGAACCTGCGGGGACACAGTGGTACACAGTGGGGGGCACAGTGGGAAACAGCAGGGGACACAGCGGGCCACAGTGGGGGACAGAGCGTGGGACACAGCGAGACACAGTGGGGACAAAGCTGGACACAGCGAGGTACACAGACGGACACAGCTGGGACACAGCGGGGAAACAGCGTGACACAGCAGGACACAGCGGGAAACAGCGGGGGACACAGCGAGGACACAGCGGCACACAACGGGGGACACAGCAAGGACACAGTGGGACACAGCGTGGGACACAGCAAGACATTGCGGGGGACACAGCGGGGGACACAGAGGGACACAACGGGACTCAGCGGGGGACACAGCAGTACACAGCGGGACACAGCGGGGACACAGCAGGGACACAGCGGGGACACAGCGGGAAACAGCGGGGAACACAGAGGGGTACACAGCGGGGAAAATAGTGAGGCCAAAGCAGAACACAGCGTGGGACAGAGCGAGGACACAGCGGGACACAGCGGGACACAGCGGCGACAAAGCAGTAGACACAGCGGGACACAGTGCCGGACATAGCGGGACACAGTGGGGGACACAGGGAGGACACAGCGGGACCCAGCGGGACCCAGCGTCGATACAGCGGGGACACAGTGGGACACAGTGAGGTACACAGCTGGGGACACAACGGGACACTGCGGGGGACACAGCGAGGACAAAGCGGGACAGAGCGGTACACAGCCGGGACACTGCGGGAACATAGTGGGACACAGCGGGGTAGCGGGACAAGGCGGGACAGTGTGGGACAGAGCGTGGGACACAGCGAGACACAGCGGGGACAAATCTGGACACAGGGGTACACAGAGGGAGACAGCAGGGACACAGCGGGGAAACAGCGTGACACAAAAGGACACAGCTGGACACAGCGGGGTACACAGCGGGACACAGCGGACACACAGCGGGGACACAGAGGGACACAGCGGGACACAGCGGGGACAGAGCGGGACACAGTCGGACACAACGGAAAACAGCGGGGGACACAGCGGGACACAGCGGGGGACCCAGCGAGGACACAGCGGGACACAGCGGGGGACACAGCGAGGACACAGCGGTGGACACAACGGTGGACACAGCGGGACACAGCGGGGAACGCAGCAAGGACACAGCGGGACACAGCGGGAAACACTGCGAGGTCACAGCGGGGGACAAAGCGGGACAACACGGGACACAGTGTGACACAGTGGGACACAGCGGGGACACTGCAGGGGTACAGCGAGACAAAGCGGGCGACACAGCGAGACACAGCGGGGTACACAGCAGGGGCCAGCAGGGGACAGAGAGGGGACACAGAGGGGTGA
>NW_012292788.1:0-7311 GCF_000151885.1 Dipodomys ordii | reverse complement strand
TGGATCTCAGTGGGGGTTCCCCAATGGGGACCACATGGGGCACTCATCGGGTCCATATGTGGGTCTCAGTGGGTTCTCAGCATGTTCACATTGGGGGCCACAGAGGGTCACAGCGGGGACAAAGCGGGGGACACAATCGGGGACACAGCGGGACACAGCATGGGGACACAGCGAGGACACAGCGGGGGTCACAGTGGGTGACACAGCAAGGACACAGCGGGGGAACACAGCAAGGACACAGCGGGACACAGCGGGACACAGCGTTGATAAAGCGGGGGACACAGCGTTATGTAGCGTGGTACACAGCTGTGGACACAACGGGACACAGTGGGGGCACAGCCGGACACAGCGGTACACAGTGGGACACAGCGGGGACAAAGCGTGAGACACAGCAGGGGACAGAGAGGGAGACAGCAGGGGACACAGCGAGGAAACAGCGGGACACAGCGGTGACACAGTGGGGACAAGGTGGGGGACACAACGGGACACAGCGGGGGACACTGCGGGACACAGTGAGGGACAGAGCGTGGGACACAGCGAGACACAACGGAACAAAGCGGGGGACAAAGCGGGACTCAGCACAGACAGAGAAGGGCCACAGCGGGACACCGCGGTGACACAGCTGGACACATCGTCGATACAGAGGGGACTCAGCGGGGGACACAGCGGGGAAACAGCGGGGGACAAAGTGGGTACCACGGGACACTGTGTGACACAGCGGGACACTGCGAGGACATTGCGGGGACACTGCAGGAAAAAGCGGGGGGCACGGCGGGACACAGTGGGACACAGCGGGAGACACAGCGGGGAACAGCGGAGACAGAGATGGGCCACAGCGGGACACAGAGGTGACACAGCTGGACACAGCGGGTTACACAGCGGGACACAGCGGGCACACCGGGGACACAGCGGGACACAGCGGGACACAGCGAGGACACAGTGGGACACAGCGGGGGACACAGTGAGGACACAGCGGGACACAGCCGGGGAAAAAGCGGGACATAGCGGGGACACAGCAGTGGACAAAGGGGGACACAGCGGGGGACACAGCCGTACACAGCGGGGGAAACAGTGGGGGACACAGCGGGACACAATGGGACACAGCGGTGGACACATGGGGGACACAGCGGGACACAGCGGGGACACAGCGGGACTCAGCGGGGGACACAGCAGTATACAGCAGGACACAGCAGGGACACAGCAGGGACACAGCGGGGGACACAGCGGGACACAGCGGGACACAACGGGGAACACAGCGGGACACAGAGGAGGACACAGAGGGGTACACAGCGGGACACAGCTGGGAACACAGCGAGGACACAGCGGGACAAAGTGGGACACAGGGTCGATACAGCGGGAACACAGCAGGACAGAGCAGGGACACAGCTGGGGACACAACGGGACACATCGCGGGACACAGCGAGGACCCAGCGGAACACAGCGTGGGACACAGCGAGGACACAGCGGGACACAGCGGGACACAGCGGGGACACAGCAGAAGACACAGCCTGAACCGTGGGGGACAGAGCGGGACACAGCGGGGACTCACCGGGGGACACAGCGGGGGACACCACGGGACACAGTGGGAAACAGCGGGACACAGCGGGGACACTGCGGGAACATAGCGGGACACAGCGGGGTACACAGCGTGACACAGCAGTGGACACAGTGGGGACACAACGGGACACAGCGGGGAACACAGCGAGTACACAGTAGGTCACAGCGGGACACAGCGTGGGACAAAGCAGGAGACAGCGGGGGACACAGCGAGGACACAGCTGGACACAGCGGGGTACACAGCGGGACACAACGAGGGACACATAAGGGTACACAGCGGGACACAGAGAGAAACACAGCGAGGTCACAGCGGGGGCCAAAGCAGGACAACACGGGACACAATGTGACACAGTGGGACACAGCGGGTCTCAGCCGGGGATACTGCGGGACACAGCGGGGGACACAGAGGGGTACACAACGGGACACAGCCGGGAACACAGCGCGGACACAGCAGGACACACCGGGACACAGCGTCAATACAGCGGGGACAGAGCGGGTCACAGCAGGGACACAGCGGGACACAGCGGGGGACACAGTGGGACACAGCAGGGACACAGCGGGACACAGCGGGACACAGCGGGGGACACAGCGGAACACAGCTTGGGACACAGTGAGGACAAAGCGGGACACAGCGGGACACAGTGGGGACACAGCAGGGACACAGCAGGGACACAGCGGGGGACACAGAGGGGTACACAGCGGGACACAACGGGGAACACAGCGAGGACACAGCGGGACCCAGCAGGACACAGCGTCGATACAGCGGAGACACAGCGGGACACATTGGGGTACACAGCGAGGACACAGCGGGACACAGCAGTGGACACAGCGAGGACACAGCGGGACACAGCGGGTACACTGCGGGAACATAGCAGGACACAGCGGGGTACAGAGCGGTACACAGCGGGGTCACAGAGTGGTACACAGCGGGACACAGTGGGAAACACAACGAGGTCACAGCGGGACAACACGGGACACAGTGTGACACAGCAGGACACAGCGGGACACAGCGGGGGACACAGGGGGGACAGCAGAGGATAGAGAGGTGACACAGCGGGACACAGCGGGGACACCGCTGGACACAGCAGGGTACACAGAGGGACACAGCGGGCACACAGTGGGGACACAGCGGGACACAGCGGGACACAGCGGGGACAGAGCAGGACAAAGCCTGACACAGCGAGGACACATTGGGACACAGCGGGACACAGAGGAACTCAGCGCGAGACACAGCAGTACACAGCAGGACACAGTGTGACACAGCGGGGAGACAGCAGGGACACAGTGGGGGACACAGCGGGACACAGCTGGTCACAGCGGGGGACACAGCAGGACACAGCAGGGGACACAGAGGGGTACACAGCGGGACACAGCGGGGAACACAGCGCGGACACAGCGGGAGAAAGCGTCGATACAGCGGGCACAGAGCGGGTCACATCAAGGACACAGCGGGACACAGCGGGACACAGTGGGGGACACAGGGGGACACAGCGGGAACACAGCGGGACACAGCAGTGGACACAGCGGGACACAGCGTGGGACACAGCAAGGACACAGCGGGAGACAGCGGGACACAGCGGGACACAGCGGGGACACAGCGGGACACAACGGGACGCAGCGGGGGACACAGCGAGGACACAGCGGGTCACAGCGGGACACAGCGTGGGACAAAGCAGGAGACAGCGGGGGACACAGCGAGGACACAGCTGGACACAGCGGGGTACACAGCGGGACACAGCGGAGGACACAGAAGGGTACACAGCGGGACACAGAGAGAAACACAGCGAGGTCACATCACAGCGGGGGCCAAAGCAGGACAACACGGGACACAGTGTTACACAGTGGGACACAGCGGGTCACAGCCGGGGATACTGCGGGACACAGCGGGGGACACAGAGGGGTACACAACGGGACACAGCCGGGAACACAGCGCGGACACAGCGGGACACACCGGGACACAGCGTCAATACAGCGGGGACAGAGCGGGTCACAGCAGGGACAGAGCGGGACACAGCGGGGGACACAGCGGGACACAGCGGGGACACAGCGGGACACAGCGGGACACAGCGGGAGACACAGCGGAACACAGCTTGGGACACAGGGAGGACAAAGCGGGACACAGCGGGACACAGTGGGGACACAGCAGGGACACAGCAGGGACACAGCGGGGGACACAGCGGGGTACACAGCGGGACACAACGGGGAACACAGCGAGGACACAGCGGGACCCAGCAGGACACAGCGTCGATACAGCGGAGACACAGCGGGACACAGCGGGGTACACAGCTCGGGACACAGCAGTGGACACAGCGAGGAAACAGCGGGACACAGCGGGTACACTGCGGGAACATAGCGGGACACAGCGGGGTACAGAGCGGTACACAGCGGGGCCACAGAGTGGTACACAGCGGGACACAGCGGGAAACACAACGAGGTCACAGTGGGGGACAAAGCGGGACAACACGGGACACAGTGTGACACAGCAGGACACAGCCGGACACAGCGGGACACAGCGGGGGACACAGGGGGGACAGCAGAGGACAGAGAGGTGACACAGCGGGACACAGCGGGGACACCGCTGGACACAACAGGGTACACAGAGGGACACAGCGGGCACACAGTGGGGACACAGCGGGACACAGCGGGACACAACGGGGACAGAGCAGGACAGAGCCTGACACAGCGAGGACACATTGGGCCACAGCGGGACACAGAGGAACTCAGCAGGAGACACAGCAGTACACAGCAGGACACAGTGTAACACAGCGGGGAGACGGCAGGGACACAGTGGGGGACACAGCGGGACATAGCAGGTCACAGCGGGGGACAAAGCGGGACACAGCAGGGGAAACAGAGGGGTTCACAGCGGGACACAGCGGGGAACACAGCGCGGACACAGCGGGACAGAGCGGGACAAAGCGTCGATACAGAGGGCACAGAGCGGGTCACAGCAATGACACAGCGGGACACAGCGGGACACAGTGGGGGACACAGGGGGACACAGCGGGAACACAGCGGGACACAGCAGTGGACACAGCGGGACACAGCGTGGGACACAGCAAGGACACAGCGGGACACAACGGGACACAGCGGGACACAGCGAGGACACAGCGGGTCACAGCGGGACACAGCGTGGGACAAAGCGAGCACACAGCGGGTCACAGCGGGACACAGCGTGGGACAAAGCAGGAGACAGCGGGGGACACTGTGAGGACACAGCTGGACACAGCGGGGTACACAGCGGGACACAGCGGAGGACACAGAAGGGTACACAGCGGGACACAGAGAGAAACACAGGGAGGTCACAGCGGGGGCCAAAGCAGGACAACACGGGACACAGTGTGACACAGTGGGACACAGCGGGGACACTGCAGGGGCACAGCGGGGCAAAACGGGCGACACAGCGGGACACAGTGGGACACAGCGGGGGAAACAGCGGGAGACAGCTGGGGACAGAGAGGGGACACAGCGGGACACCGGGGGCACACAGTGGGGACACAGCGGGGGACACAGCGGAACACAGCGGGTCACAGCCGGGGACACTGCGGGACACAGCGGGGGACACAGAGGGGTACACAGCGGGACACAGCCGGGAACACAGCGCGGACACAGTGGGACACACCGGGACACAGCGTCAATACAGCGGGGACAGAGCGGGTCACAGCAGGGACACAGCGGGACACAGTGGGGGACACAGTGGGACACAGCAGGGACACAGCGGGACACAGAGGGACACAGCGGGGGACACAGCGGAACACAGCTTGGGACACAGCGAGGACAAAGCGGGACACAGCGGAACACAGCTGGGACACACCAGGGACACAGCAGGGACACAGCGGCGGACACAGCGGGGGACTCAGCGGGACACAACGGGGAACACAGCTGGGGACACAACGGGACACAGCAGTGGACACAGCAAGGACACAGCGGGACACAGCGGGGACACTGCGGGAACATAGAGGGATACAGCGGGATACCGAGTGGGACACAGCGGGGTCACAGAGTGGTACACAGCGGGACACAGCGGGAAACACAACGAGGTCACAGCGGGGGACAAAGCGGGACAACACGGGACACAGTGTGACACAGCAGGACACAGCGGGACACAGCGGGACACAGCGGGGGACACAGCGGGGGACAGAGAGGGGACACAGAGGGACACAGCGGGGACACAGCTGGACACAGCGGGGTACACAGAGGGACACAGCGGGCACACAGTGGGGACACAGCGGGACACAGCGGGACACAGCGAGGACAGAGCAGGACAGAGCATGACACAGCGAGGACACATTGGGCCACAGTGATGTACACAGCTGGGGACACAACGGGACACAGCGGGGGACACAGTGAGGACACGGCGGGACACAGCGGGACACAGCGGGACACTGCGGGAACTTAGCGGGACACAGCGGGGTACACAGCGGGACACAGCGGGTCACAGCTGGGGACATAGCGGGGACACAGCGGGACACAGCGGGGGACACATCGAGGACACAGCGTGACACAGCGGAACACAGCGGGGGACAAAGCGGGAGACAGCGGGGGACACAGCGAGGACACAGAGGGACACAGCGGCCACACAGAGGGGACTCAGCGGGGGACACAGCAGGGGACAAAGAGGGACACCACGGGACACAGTGTGACACAGTGGGACACAGCGGGACCCTGCGGGGACACAGCAGGACAAAGCGGGGGACACGGCGGGACACAGCGGGACAAAGTGGGGGACACAGTGGGACACAGTGGAGACAGAGATGGGCCACAGCGGGACACAGCCGTGACACAGCTGGACACAGCGGGGTACACAGAAGGACACAGCGGGACACAGCGGGGACTCACCAGGGGACACAGCGGGGGACAAACTGGGACACCACGGGACACAGTGGGACACAGCGGGACACAGCGGGGACACTGCAGGAACATAGCGGGACACAGCGGGGTACACAGCGGGACACAGCAGTGGACACAGCGGGGACACAGCAGGACACAGCAGGGCACACAGCGAGGACACAGCGGGTCACAGCGGGACACAGCGTGGGACAAAGCAGGAGACAGCGGGGGACACAGCGAGGACACAGCTGGACACAGCGGGGTACACAGCGGGACACAGCGGAGGACACAGAAGGGTACACAGCGGGACACAGAGAGAAACACAGCGAGGTCACAGCGGGGGCCAAAGCAGGACAACACGGGACACAGTGTGACACATTGTGACACAATGGGGACACTGCAGGGGCACAACGGGACAAAGCGGGCGACACAGCGCGACACAGCAGGACACAGCGGGGGACACAGCGGGGGACAGCAGGGGACAGAGAGGGGACACAGCAGGACACAGCGGGGACACAGCTGGACACAGTGGGGTACACAGCGGGACACAGGGGGCACACAGTGGGGACACAGCGGGGGACACAGCGGGACACAGCGGGTCAAAGCGGGGGACACAGCGGGGACACAGCGTGGTGAAACAGAGGGGGTACACAGCGGGACACAGCCCTGTAACAAAGCGTTGGACACAGCGGGGACACACCGGGTACACAGCGGTCATAATAGCGGTGACAGGAGCGGGGTCACATCATGGTACCTGCCTAGGGAACACAGTAGGACCTCATCCATGAAACTCATCTGTACACTGCTAATACAAGCGGGGGGACACCTACGGGAACCACAGCCGTGGGGACAATCGAGGGACACCAGCTGGGACAACAGCCGGGAACACACCTGGTGATACAACCAAGGGAACCCCATCGGGGT
>NW_012292787.1:0-931 GCF_000151885.1 Dipodomys ordii | reverse complement strand
TCAAGACTTGGCCAGTGCTGTGCCGAGTAGATGTGCACATTAGCAGACTTGGCCAGTGCTGTGCTGAGTAGACACGCACGTTAGCAGTCTTAGGAGAGCACTTGAGGCCTCACGCACGCCAGGAGATGGTTCCAGCATGGAGTCCCAGCCCAGCCCTCGGGACACAGAGCTGCCCCAGGCCCTAGCAAGAGCCAGGACTGAGGTGGACACAGTGGAACCAGGCTCCTCCTGAGGCCAGCTGGGCACCCCATATTTTCAGGTCAGCAGAGCCCTGTGTCTCCTGTTGTCCTGGAAGTGGGGGCTTGGCTCCACCCTTACTGCCTCCCCCTCTCCCACCCTCCCTCTCTCCCTCCTCCCTCTCTCTCCCTCCCCCTCTCTTTCCCTCCCTCTCTCCTTCTGTCCCTCTCCCTCTCTCTCACTTTCCCCCTCTCCCCCCTTGCCCGCTCCCCCTCTCTCTATAGAGACACACCTTCATCTGTGACCATCTAAATGTAATTTCTTTTGATCTCTTTTCCAGAAGAAAAACGGGTGGCAGTATCTGTCACCTCGCCAACATAAATGATTTGCTAAAAGCATGCCGCGCTCTGCCTCAAAGTCTCCTACTTGGTTTTTATCCCTTAGCGCTCAACAGTAGAATATCTTACTCTCTCCTGAGGTCAATCACTGATGTCACCAACACTCGTACTTCTTGTTTTTCCCCGCGAGAGCCTGATCCACGCTACACTACTTGAATGATTTACTAGTCGAAGTTCTTATCTATTGTCTATGCGCCCGACTCTATTCGCAGCATTCAGTATCTGGCCCCCTATCCCAAACCATTGCTCAGGATGTGTGGGCCAGGGGACAGCTGCTCATTGTGCTGGTTATCCGGTCTTCGTTCAATAACAGGATACTCATATTTTCATAGAGAAACATACGATGGACCTGGGGA
>NW_012292786.1:0-5529 GCF_000151885.1 Dipodomys ordii | reverse complement strand
CGGGGGACACAGTGGGGGAAAGAGCGGGACACAGCGGGACACTGTTTGGGCACAGCGGGGGACACAGTAGGACACAGAGGGGGACCCAGCGGGACCCAGCGGGACACAGCGGGACACTGCGGGGTACAGCGGGGGACACAGCGGGACACAGCGGGGGACACAGGGAGGACACAGCTTAACACGGCATGGGAAGAAGCGAGGACACAGCGGGACACAGCGAGACACAGCGGGACACAGCGGGGACCCAGCAGTGGACACAGCGGGACACAGCGGGGGACAAAGCGGGACACCACGGAACACAGCAGGACACAGCGTGAAACAGCGGTGAACCTGCGGGGACACAGCGGGACACAGCGGGGACACAGCGGGACCTAGCGGGACACAGAGGGGGACACAGCGGGACACAGCGTCTATAGAGCGGGGACACAGCGGGGGACACAGCGGGACACAGCGGGGACACAGCGGGACACAGCGGGGACACAGAGGGGACTCAGCAGTGGACATAGCCGGGGACAAAGCGGGACACCACATGACACAGTGGGACACAGAGGGACACAGCGGGGACACTGCGGGGACACAGCGGGAGAAAGCGGGGGACCCAGCGGGACACAGCGGGACACAGCAGGACCCAGGGGAGAAACAGGGGGGACACAGTGGGACACAGCGAGGACACAGCGGGACACAGCGGGATACTGCGGGGCACAGAGGGGGACACAGCGGGACACAGCGGGGCACGCAGGGAGGACACAGCGGAACACAGCATGGGACAATGCGAGGACACAGCGGGAAACAGCGAGACACAGCGGGACCCAGCGGGGACCCAGCAGTGGACACAGCGGGACACAGCGGGGGACAAAGCAGGACACGACGGAACATAGCAGGACACAGCGTGAAAGAGCGGTGAACCTGCGGGGACACAGCGGTACACAGCGAGGGACACAGCGGGACCCAGCGGGACACAGCGGGGGACACAACCGGACACAGCAGGGACACAGCGGGACCCAGCAGAACACAGCGGGGGACACAGCGGGACACAGCGGGACACAGCGGGGGACACAGCAGGGACACAGTGGGACACAGTAGGACACAACGTGGGACAAAGCGGGAGACAGCGGAGGACACAGCGAGGACACAGCTGGACACAGCGGGGACACAGAGGGGACTCAGCAGGGGACATAGAGGGGAAAAAGCGGGACACCACGGGACACAGTAGGACACAGCGGGACACAGCGGGGACACTGCGGGACACAGCCGGGGGACACAGCGGTGGACAGCGGGGGAAAGAGAAGGGACACAGTGGGACACAGAGGGGACACAGCTGGACACAGAAGGGTACACAGCGGGGCACAGCGGACTCACAACAGGGACAGAGCTGGACACAGAGGGACACAGAGGGGATAGAGCGTGACAAAGCGGGACACAGCGGGACACAGCAGGGGACTCAGCGGGACACAGCGGGGGACACAGGGAGGACACAGCTGGACACTGAATGAGACAGAGCAAGGACACAGCCGGACACAGCGAAACACAGCGTGACACAGTGGGGACACAGCAGGGGACACAGCGGGACACAGCGGGGGACACAGAGGGACACAGCGGGGATACTGCGGGACACAGCCGGGGGACACAGCGGTGGACAGCGGGGGAAAGAGAAGGGACACAGCGGGACACAGAGGGGACACAACTGGACACAGAAGGGTACACAGCGGGGCACAGCGGACACACAACAGGGACAGAGCTGGACACAGAGGGACACAGAGGGGACAGAGCGTGACACAGCGGGACACAGCGGGACACAGCAGAGGACTCAGCGGGACACAGCGGGGGACACAGGGAGGACACAGCTGGACACTGAGGGAGACAGAGCGAGGACACAGCCGGACACAGCGAAACACAGCGTGACACAGTGGGGACAGAGCAGGGGACACAGCGGGACACAGCAGGGGACACAGAGGGACACAGCGGGGTACACAGCAGGCACAAAGCGGGACACAGTGAGGACAAAGCGGGACACAGCGGATGACACAGCGGGACACAGCGGGACACAGAGGGGGACACAGCGAGGGACACAGCAGGGGACACAGCGGGACACAGCGGGGGACACAGCGGGACACAGCGGGGACACAGAGGGGACTCAGCAGTGGACATAGCGGGGGACAAAGCGGGACACCACATGACACAGTGGGACACAGCGGGACACAGCGGGGACACTGCGGGGACACAGCGGGACAAAGCAGGGGACCCAGCGGGACCCAGCCGGACACAGCGGGACACAGCAGGACCCAGCGGGGAAACAGGGGGGACACAGTGGGACACAGTGAGGACACAGCGGGACACAGCAGGATATAGTGGGGGACACAGCGAGGACACAGCGGAACACAGCATGGGACAATGTGAGGACACAGCGGGAAACAGCGAGACACAGCGGGACCCAGCGGGGACCCAGCATTGGACACTGCGGGACACAGCGGGGGACAAAGCAGGATACCACGGAACACAGCAGGACACAGCGTGAAACAGCGGTGAACCTGCGGGGAAACAGCGGTACACAGCGGGGGACACAGCGGGACCCAGCGGGACACAGCGGGGGACACAGCCGGACACAGCAGGGACACAGCGGGGACACAGCGGGACCCAGCAGGACACAGCGGGGGACACAGCGGGACACAGCGGGATACAGCGGGGGACACCGCAGGGACACAGTGGGACACAGTAGGACACAGCGTGGGACAAAGCGGGAGACAGCGGAGGACACAGCTGGACACAGCGGGGACACAGAGGGGACTCAGCAGGGGACATAGAGGGGAAAAAGCGGGACACCACGGGACACAGTAGGACACAGCGTGACACAGCGGGGACACTGCGGGACACAGCCGGGGGACACAGCGGTGGACAGCGGGGGACAGAGAAGGGACACAGCGGGACACAGAGGGGACACAGCTGGACACAGAAGGGTACACAGCGGGGCACAGCGGACACACAACGGGGACAGAGCTGGACACAGAGGGGCACAGAGGGGACAGAGCGTGACACAACGGGACACAGCGGGACACAGCAGGGGACTCAGCGGGACACAGCGGGGGACACAGGGAGAACACAGCTGGACACTGAATGAGACAGAGCGAGGACACAGCCGGACACAGCGAAACACAGCGTGACACAGTGGGGACACAGCAGGGGACACAGCGGGACACAGCAGGGGACACAGAGGAACACAGCGGGGTACACAGCAAGGACAAAGCGGGACACAGCGGGGGACACAGCGAGGACACAGCGGGACACAGCGGTGACACAGCGGGACACAGCTGGGGACACTGCGGGACACAGCGGGACACAGCGGGGACACAGCAAGGACACAGCGGGGGACACAGCGGGACACAGCCGGACACAGCCGGGGAGCCAGCGGGACACAGCGAGAGACACAGCGGGGGACACAGCGGGACACAGCGGGGAACAAAGAGAGGACACAGCGGGACCCAGCTGGACACAGCATCGATAGAGCGGAGACACAGCGGGACACAGCGGTGACACAACAGGACTCAGCGGGGGACACTGCGGGACCCAGCGGGACCCAGCGGGGACACAGCAAGGACACAGCGGGGGACACAGCGGGACACAGCGGGGGACACAGCGAGTGACACAGCGGGGGACACAGCGGGACACAATGGGGAGTACAGAGAGAGACACAGCAGGACCCAGCGAGACACAGCGTCGATACAGCAGGGACACCGCGGGGTACACAGCTGTTGACACAACGGGACACAGTGGGGGACACAGCGGGACACAGCGGTGCATAGCAGGGACAAAACGGGAGACACAGTGGGGAACAGAGCAGGACACAGCGGGGGACACAGAGAGGACACAGTGGGGACACAGCGAGACTCAGCCCGGGGCACAGCGGGGGACAAAGCGGGACACCACGGGACACAGTGGGACACAGCGGGACACAGCGGGGTCACTGCGGGACACAGTGGGGGACAAAGCGGGACACAGCGGGACCGAAGCGGGACACAGCGGGACACAGCGGGACACGGCGGGGGACACAGCGGGACACAGAGGGGACACAGCGAGGACACAGCGGGACACAGAGGGACACAGCGGGGGACACAGCGAGGACACAGCTGGGGACAAAGTGGGGGAAACAGCTGGACACAGCGGGGAACACAGCGAGGACACATCGGGACCCAGCGGGACACAGCGTCGATACAGCGGAGACACAGCGTTACACAGCATGGTACAAAGCTGTGGACACAACGGGACACAGTGGGGGCACAGCGGGACACAGCGGGACGCAGTGGGACACAGCGGGACACAGCGGGACACAGCGGGGACAGAGCGGGACACAGTCGGACACAGCGGGACACAGCGGGGGACACAGCGGGAGACAAAGAGGGACACCACGGAACACAGCGGGACACAGCAGGAAACAGCAGTGACACTGTGGGGACACAGTGGGACACAGTGGGGGACACAGCGGGACACAGAGGGGGACAGAGTGGGACACAGTGGGGGACACAGCTGGACACAGCAGGGGAAACAGAGGGGGACGCAGCGGGACACAGCGTGACACAGCGAGGACACAGCGGGACAGAGCGGGACACTGCAGGGCACAGCGGAGGACACAGCGGGACACAGCGGAGGACACAGCGAGGACACAACGGAACACAGAGTGGGACACAGTGAGGACACAGCGAGAAACAGCGGGACACAGCCGGGTCCCAGCAGTGGACACAGCGGGACACAGCGGGGGACACAGCGGGACACAGCGGGGGACACATGGAGGACTCATCGGGACAAAGCGGGGACACAGCGGCGACTCTCCGGGGGACACAGCGGGGGACAAAGCGGGACACCACAGAACACAGTGAGAAACAGCGGGACACAGCGGGGAAACTGCGGGGACACAGGGAGACAAAGCGTGGGACACATAGGGACACAGCGGGGGACACAGTGGGGGACACAGCGGGACACAGCGGGACACAGCAGGGGGAAACAGCGAGGACACCACGGAACACAGCGGGACACAGCGGGAAACAGAGGGGATCCTGCGGGGACACAGCGGTACACAGTGGGGGACACAGTGGGAAACAGCGGGGGACACAGCGGGACACAGTGGGGGACAAAGCCAGGACACAGCGGGACACAACGGGACACAGCAGGGGGACACAGCGAGGACACCACGGAACACAGTGGGACAGAGCAGGAAACAGAGGGGAACCTGCGGGGGACACAGTGGTACACAGTGGGGGACACAGTGGGAAACAGCGGGGGACACAGCGGGACACAGTGGGGGACAGAGCGTGGGACACAGCGAGACACAGCGGGGACAAAGCTGGACACAGCGGGGTACACAGAGGGACACAGCTGGGACACAGCGGGGAAACAGTGTGACACAGCAGGACACAGCGGGAAACAGCGGGGGACACAGCGAGGATACAGCGGCACACAACGGGGGACACAGCAAGGACACAGTGGGAAACAGCGGGGGACACAGCAAGACATAGCGGGGGACACAGCGGGGGACACAGA
>NW_012292785.1:0-7316 GCF_000151885.1 Dipodomys ordii | reverse complement strand
TTGAACAGAAGAAGATGCAGGAGAAGCAGAAGCAGAAGGAGAAGCAGAAGGAGGAGGAGAAGCAGAAGGATAATCATAAAGAGAAACAGAAGGAGAAGAAGAAGCAGAAGCGGGAGAAGAAGAAGGAGAAGAAATAGAAGAAGGAGAAGAAGCAGAAGGAGAAGCAGAAACAGAAGGAGATGCAGAAATAGAAGCAGAAGAAGCCGAAGAAGCAGAAGAAGAACCTGAAGCAGAAGGAGAAGCAGAAGAAGCAGAATCTGGAGAAGAAGAAGGAGAAGCAGAAGGAGAAGCAGAAGCAGAAAGAGAATCAAAAGCAGAAGTAGAAGCAGAAGAAACAAAAAAGCAGAAGCAGTAGTCGTTGTAGCAGAAGCAGAAGGAAAAGCAGTAGGAAAAGCAGAAGAACGAGAAGGAGAAGGAGAAGCAGAAGGAGAATCAGAAGGAGAAGCAGAAGAAGGAGAAGGAGAAGCAGAAGCAGAAGAATCAGCAGAAGGAGAAGCAGAAGCAGAAGAAGATGCAGAAGGAGAAGCAGGAGAAGCAGAAGAAGCAGAAGCAGAAGGAGAAGCAGAAGTAGGAGAAGGAGAAGGAGAAGGAAGGGCAGCAGAAGCAATAGGAGAAGCAGAAGGAGAAGCAGAAGAATGAGAAGAAGAAAGAGAAGCAGGAAAAGCAGAAGAAGCAGAAGCAGGAGAAGCAGAAGAAGAAGAAAAAGAAGAAGAACGAGAAGCAGAAGCAGAGGGAGAAGATGATGTAGAAGCACAAGGAGAAGCAGAAGGAAAGCAGAAGACGAGAAGAAGAAGGAGAAACATGAAGGAGAATGCAGAAGGAGAGGCAGAGGGAGAAGCCGAAGGAGAAGCAGGAAAAGCAGAAGAAGCAGAAGCAAAAGGTGAACCAAAAGAAGCAGGAGAAGCAGAAGCAGAAGAAGAAGCATAAGAACAAGCAGAAGGAGATGGAGAAGGAGAAGCAGGAGAAGCAGAAGAAGCAGAAGGTAAAGGAGAAGCAGAAGTAGGAGAAGGAGAAGGAGAAGGAGGAGAAGCAGAAGCAGAAGGAGAAGCAGAAGCAGAATGAGTAGCAGAAAGAGAAGCAGGAGAAGCACAAGAAGCAGAAGCAGGAGAACCCGAAAGAGAAGAAGAAGAAGAAGCAGAAACAGAAGCAGGAGAAGCTAAGAAGCAGAAGCAACTGAAGCAGAAGCAAAAGAAACAGAAGAAGCATAAGTAGCAGCAGCAAAAGCAGAAGTAGAAGCAGAAGAACGAGAAGGAGAAAGAGAAATATAAGTAGAAGCAGAAGGAGAAGCAGAAGCACAAGGAGAAGCAGAAGTAGGAGAAGGAGAAAGAAGAGCAGCAGAAGCAATAGGAGAAGCAGAAGGAGAAGCAGAAGCAGAATGAGAAGCAGAAAGAGAAGCAGTAGAAGCAGAAGCAGCAGCAAAAGCAGCAGCAACAGCAAGAGAAGCAGAAGAAGAAGCAGAAGAAGAAGAAGAAGAAGAAGAAGAAGAAGAAGAAGAAGAAGAAGAAGAAGAAGAAGAAGAAGAAGAAGGAGAAGAAGAAGAAGAATGAGAAGAAGAAGAAGGAGAAGAAGAAGAAGAAGGAGAGAAGAAGAAGGAGGAGGAGGAGGAGGAGGAGCAAAAGGAGAAGGAGAAGCAGGAGAAGCAGAAGCAGAAGAAGCAGAAGCAGAAGGAGAAGCAAAAAGAGAAGCAGAAGGAGAAGTAGAGGAAGCAGCAGAAGGAGAAGCAGCAGAAGAATCAGAAAAACAAGCAGGAGAAGCAGAAGCAGAAAGAGAAGAAGAAGCAGTAGAAGCATAAGAAGCAGAAGCAGGAGAAGCAGAAGCAGAAGATAAAGAAGAAGCATAAGAAGCAGAAGCAGAGGGAAAAACAGAAGAAGGAGAAAGAGCAGCAGAAGGTGAAGCAGAAGGAGATGCAGAAGCAGAAAGAGAAGCAGAAACAGAAGGAGAAGAAGAAGGAGAATTTGGAGAATCAGAAGAAGCAGAAGCTGAAAGAAAAGGAGAAGAAGGAGAAGGAGATGCAGAAGGATAAGGACAAGCAGGAGAAGCAGAAGAAGCAGAAGCGGGAGGAGCAGAAGAGGAAGAAGAAACAGAAGAAAGAGAAGGAGCAGAAGGAGAAACAGAAGCAGAAGGAGAAGCAGAAAGAGAAGCAGAAGAAGCAGTAGCAGGAGAAGCAGAAGCAGAAGAAACAGAAGAGGCCCAAGAAGCAGAAGGAGAACCTGAAGCAGAAGAAGCAGAAGCAGCAGAAGCTGGAAAAGCAGAAGCAGAAGAAACAGAACAAGCAGAAGAAGCAGAACGAAAAGCAGAAGAAGAAGAAGGAGAAAGAGAAGGAGTAGGAGTAGGAGAAGCAGAAGGACAATGAGAAGCAGAAAGAGAAGCAGAAGGAGAAACAGAAGAAGCAGAAGCAGGAGAAACAGAAGCAGAAGCAGAATGAGAAGCACAAGAAGCAGAAATTGAAAGAGAAGGAGAATGAGACGGAGAAGCAGAAGGAGAAGTAGGAGAAGCAGAAGAAGAAGAAGCAGGAGAAGCAGAAGCAGAAGAAACAGAAGAAGGAGAAGAACAGAAGCAGAAACAGACGGAGAAGCAGAAGCAAAAGGAGAAACAGAAGAAGCAGAAGCTGAAGCAGAAGAAGAAGCAACAGAAAAAGCAGAAGCAGAAGAAGAAGCAGCAGGAGAAGCAGAAGAAGAAGAAGGAGAAGGAGAAGCAGAAAGAGAAGCAGAAGCAGAAAGAGAAGCAGAAACAGAAGGAGAACAAGAAATAGAAGCAGGAGAATCAGAAGAAGCAGAAGTAGAAGCAGAAAGAGGAGAAGAACGAGAAGCAGAAGTAGAATCAGAAGAAACAGAAGAAGAAGAAACAGAAGCAAAAGAAACAGAAGAAGAAGAGCAGAAGCACAAGGAGAAGCAGAAGCAGAAGGAGAAGCAGAAAGAGAAGCAGGTGAAGCAGAAGAAGTAGCAGCAGGAGATGCAGAAGAAACAGGAGAAGCCGAAGAAGCAGAAGCAGAATCTGAAGCAGAAGGAGAAACAGAAGAAGCACAATCTAAAGCATAAGCAGAAGAAACAGAAATAGTAGAATAAGCAGAAGCAGAAGCAGCAGGAAAAGCAGAAGAAGAAGATGGGGAAGGCGAAAGAGGAATATTAGGAGTAGGAGAAGCAAAAGGATAAGCAGAAGCAGAAAGAGACGCAGAAGGAGAAACAGCAAGAGAAGTAGGAGAAGCAGGAGAAGCAGAAGCAGGAGAAGCAGAATAAACAGAAGACGCAGAAGCAGAAGGAGAAGCAGAAGGAGAAATTGAAGCAGAAGCAGAAGGAGAAGCAGAAGCAGAAGAAGAAGCAGAAGAAGGAGAAGGACAAGGAGAAGGAGAAAGAGAAGCAGAAAGAGAAGCAGAACGAGAAGCAGGAGAAGCAGAAGCTGGAGAAGCCGAAGCAGAAGAAACAGAAGAAGGGGAAGAAGCAGAAGCAGAAGGAGAAGCAGAAACAGAAGGAAAAACAGAAAGAGAAGCAGGAGAAGCAGAAGAAGCAGCAGCAGGAGAAGCAGAAGCAGGAGAAGCCGAAAAAGCAAAAGCAGAACCTGAAGCAGAAGGAGAAGCAGGAGAAGCAGAAGAAGCAGAATCTGGAGAAGCAGAAGGAGAAGCAGAAGCAGAAAGAGAAGCAGAAGGAGAAGCAGAAGAAACAGAAGAAGCAGAGGCAGTATCAGAAGAAGCAGAAGATTCAGAAGCAGAAGGAGAAGCAGAAGGAAAAGCAGAAGAACTAGAAGGAGAAGGAGAAGGAGAAACAGGAGTAGAAGCAGAAAGAGAAGCAGAAGAAGGAGCCGTAGAAGGAAAAGCGGCAGGAGAAACAGAAAGAGCAGCAGAAGGAGAAGCAGGAAATGCAGAAACAGGAGAAGAACAATCAGAAGAAACAGGAGAAGGACAAGAAGCAGAAGCAGAAGGAGAAGCAGAAAGAGAAGGAGGGGAAGCAGAAGAAGCAAAAGCAGGAGAAGCAGAAGCATAAGAACCCGAAGAAGCAGAAGCAGAACCTGAAGCAGAAGGAGAAGCAGGAGAAGCAGAAGAAGCAGAATCTGGAGAAGCAGAATGAGAAGCAGAAGGAGAAGCAGAAGCAGAAAGAGAATCAAAAGCAGAAGGAGAAGCAGAAGAAACAGAAGAAGTAGAAGCAGTAGCAGTTGTAGCAGAAGCAGGAGGAAAAGCAGAAGGAAAAGCAGAAGAACAAGAAGGAGAAGGAGAAACAGAAGGAGAAGCAGAAGGAGAAGCAGAAAGAGAAGCAGGTAAAGCAGAAGAAGAAGAAGCAGAAGGAGAATCAGACGGAGAAGCAGAAGAAGGAGAAGGAGAAACAGAAGCAGAAGAAGATGCAGAAGGAGAAGCAGGAGAAGCAGAAGAAGCAGAAGCAGAAGGAGAAGCAGGAGAAGCAGAAGAAGCAGAATCTGGAGAAGCAGAAGGAGAAGCAGAAACAGAAAGAGAAGCAAAAGCAGAAGGAGAAGCAGAAGAAACAGAAGAACCAGAGGCAGTAGCAGAAGAAGCAGAAGATTCAGAAGCAGAAGGAGAAGCAGAAGGAAAAGCAGAAGAACTAGAAGGAGAAGGAGAAGGAGAAACAGGAGTAGAAGCAGAAAGAGAAGCAGAAGAAGGAGCAGTAGAAGGAAAAGCAGCAGGAGAAACAGAAAGAGCAGCAGAAGGAGAAGCAGGAAATGCAGAAACAGGAGAAGAACAAGCAGAAGAAACAGGAAAAGGACAAGAAGCAGAAGCAGAAGGAGAAGCAGAAAGAGAAGGAGGGGAAGCAGAAGAAGCAGAATCAGGAGAAGCAGAAGCATAAGAATCCGAAGAAGCAGAAGCAGAACCTGAAGCAGAAGGAGAAGCAGGAGAAGCAGAAGAATCACAATCTGGAGAAGCAGAATGAGAAGCAGAAGGAGAAGCAGAAGCAGAAAGAGAATCAAAAGCAGAAGGAGAAGCAGAAGAAACAGAAGAAGTATAAGCAGTAGCAGTTGTAGCAGAAGCAGAAGGATAAGAAGAACAAGAAGGAGAAGGAGAAACAGAAGGAGAAGCAGAAGGAGAAGCAGAAAGAGAAGCAGGTAAAGCAGAAGAAGAAGAATCAGAAGGAGAAGCAGAAGAAGGAGAAGGAGAAGCAGAAGCAGAAGAAGATGCTGAAGGAGGAGAAGAAGAAGAAGCAGAAGCAGAAGGAGAAGCAGGAAAAGCAGAAGAAGCAGAAGCAAAAGGAGAAGCAAAAGAAGGAGAAGGAGAAGCAGAGGCAGAAGAAGAAGCATAAGGACAAGCACAAGCAGAAGGAGATGCAGAAGGAGAAGCAGGAGAAGCAGAAGAAGCAGAAGCTGAAGGAGGAGCAGAAGTAGGAGAAGGAGAAGGAGGAGAAGCAGAAGAAGAAGGAGAAGCAGAAGCAGAATGAGAAGCAGAAAGAGAAGCAGGAGGAGGACAAGAAGCAGAAGCACGAGAAGCCGAAAGAGAAGAAGCAGAAACAGAAGCAGAAGGAGAAGCAGAAGCAGAAGGAGAAGCAGCAGAAGAAGTAGAACCAGAAATTCAGGCAGCAGAAACAGAAGAAGCAGAAGCAGAAGGAGAAGCAAAAAGAGAAGCAGAAGGAGAAGTAGAAAAAGCAGCAGAAGAAGCAGAAAAACAAGCAGGTGAAGCAAAAGCAGAAAGAGAAGTAGAAGCAGAAGAAGCAGAAGAAGCAGAAGATGAAGCAGTAGAAGCATAAGAAGCAGAAGCAGGAGAAGCAGAACCAGAAGAAAAAGAAGAAGCATAACAAGCAGAAGCAGAGGGAGAAACAGAAGAAGGAGAAGGAGTAGCAGAAGGTGAAGCAGAAGGAGATGCAGAAGCAGAAAGAGAAGCAGAAATAGAAGGAGAAGAAGAAGGAGAAGTTGGAGAATCAGAAGAAGCAGAAGCAGAAGAAGGAGAAGGAGAAGCAGAAGGAGAAGGACAAGCAGGAGAAGCAGAAGAAGCAGAAGCGGGAGAAGCAGAAGAAGAAGAAGAAACAGAAGAAGGAGAAGGAGCAGAAGGAGAAGCAGAAGCAGAAGGAGAAGCAGAAAGAGAAGCAGAAGAAGCAGTAGCAGGAGAAGCAGAAGCAGAAGAAACAGAAGAAGCCGAAGAATCAGAAGGAGAACCTGAAGCAGAAAGAGAAGCAGAAGCAGCAGAAGCTGGAAAAGCAGAAGCAGAAGAAACCGAACAAGTAGAAGAAGCAGAAGCAGAACGAGAAGCAGAAGAAGAAGAAGGAGAAAGAGAAGGATTAGGAGTAGGAGGAGCAGAAGCAGAATTAGAAGCAGAAAGAGAAGCAGAAGGAGAAACAAAAGAAGCAGAAGCAGGAGAAGCAGAAGCAGAAGCAGAAAGAGAAGCACAAGAAGGAGGAATTGAAGGAGAAGGAGAATGAGACGGAGAAGCAGAAGGAGAAGTAGGAGAAGCAGAAGAAGGAGAAGGAGAAGGCGAAAGAGAAGGATTAGGAGAAGGAGAAGCAAAAGGATAAGCAGAAGCAGAAAGAGACGCAGAAGGAGAAGCAGCACGAGAAGTATTAGAAGCAGGAGAAGCAGAAGCAGGAGAAGCAGAAGAAACAGAAGACGCAGAAGCTTAATGAGAAGCAGAAGGAGAAATTGAAGCAGAAGCAGAAGGAGAAGCAGAAGCAGAAGGAGAAGCAGAAGAAGGAGAAGGAGAAGCAGAAAGAGAAGCACAACGAGAAGCAGGAGAAGCAGAAGCAGGAGAAGCAGAAGCAGAAGAAACATAGGAAGGAGAAGAAGCAGAAGCAGAAGGAGAAGCAGAAACAGAAGGAAAAGCAGAAAGAGAAGCAGGAGAAGCAGAAGAAGCAGCAGCAGGAGAAGCAGAAGCAGAAGAAGCCGAAGAAGCAGAAGCAGAACCTGAAGCAGAAGGAGAAGCAGAAGAAGCAGAATCTGGAGAAGCAGAAGGAGAAGCAGAAGCAGAAAGAGAAGCAAAAGCAGAAGGAGAAGCAGAAGGGGAAGCAGAAGAAACAGAAGAAGCAGAGGCAGTAGCAGAAGAAGCAGAAGATGCAGAAGCAGAAGGAGAAGCAGAAGGAAAAGCAGAAGAACGAGAAGGAGAAGGAGTAGGAGAAACAGAAGGAGAAGCAGAAAGAGAAGCAGAAGAAGGAGCAGGAGAAGAAAAGCATCTGGAGAAGCAGAAAGAGCAGCAGACGGAGAAGCAGGAGATGCAGAAACTTGAGAAGCAGAGCAGAGAACACAAGAGGACAAGAAGCAGAGCAGATGAGAGCAGAAACAGGAGGAGAAGCAGAAGAGAGGAGGGAAAGCAGACGAGAGAAGCAGGAGAACAGAGCATAGATGTGATAGCAGATGGAGATCTGAGCAGATGGAGAGCAGAGAGCAGAAGAAGC
>NW_012292784.1:0-7316 GCF_000151885.1 Dipodomys ordii | reverse complement strand
GAAGAAACAGGAGAAGGAAAAGAAGCAGAAAGAGAAGCAGTAGAAGCAGAAGAGGCAGGAAAAGCAGAAGCAGAAGAAAGAGAAGAAGAAGAAGACGAAGAAGAAGAAGAAGAAGAAGCAGAAGCATAAGGAGAAGCATAAGGAGAAGCATAAGGAGAAGTATAAGGAGAAGCAGTAGAAGCAGAAGAAGCAGAAGCAGGAGAAGCTGAAGCAGAAGAAAAAGAATAAGCAAAAGAAGCAGAAGCAGAAGCAGTGAGAGAAGCAGAAGAAGGAGAAGGAGAAGGAGCAGCAGAAGGAGAAGCAGAAGCAGAAAGAGAAGCAGAAACAGAAGGAGAACAAGAAGGAGAAGCAGGAGAATCAGAAGAAGCAGAAAGAGAAGGAGAAGAAGGAGAAGCAGAAGTAGAATCAGAAGAAACAGAAGAAGAAGAAGAAGAAGAAACAGAAGCAAAAGAAACAGAAGAAGGAGAAGAGCAGAAGCAGAAGCAGAAGGAGAAGCAGAAGCAGCAGGAGAAGCAGAAAGAGAAGCAGGAGAAGCTGAAGAAGCAGGAGAAGCAGAAGCAGAAGAAACAGGAGAAGCCGAAGAAGCAGAAGCAGAATCTGAAGCAGAAGGAGAAACAGAAGAAGCACAATCTGAAGCAGAAGCAGAAGAAACAGAAATAGTAGAATAAGCAGAAGCAGAAGCACCAGGAGAAGCAGAAGAAGAAGAAGGAGAAGGTGAAAGAGAAGGATTAGGAGTAGGAGAAGCAAAAGGATAAGCAGAAGCAGAAAGAGACGCAGAAGGAGAAGCAGCACGAGAAGTAGGAGTAGCAGGAGAAGAAGAAGCAGGAGAAGCAGAAGAAACAGAAGGCGCAGAAGCAGAATGAGAAGCAGAAGGAGAAATTGAAGCAGAAGCAGAAGCAGAAGGAGAAGCAGAAGCAGAAGAAGAAGCAGAAGAAGGAGAAGGACAAGGAGAAGGAGAAAGAGAAGCAGAAAGAGAAGCAGAACGAGAAGCAGGAGAAGCAGAAGCTGGAGAAGCCGAAGCAGAAGAAACAGAAGAAGGGGAAGAAGCAGAAGCAGAAGGAGAAGCAGAAACAGAAGGAAAAGCAGAAAGAGAAGCCGGAGAAGCAGAAGAAGCAGCAGCAGAAGAAGCAGAAGCAGAAGAAGCCGAAAAAGCAAAAGCAGAACCTGAAGCAGAAGGAGAAACAGGAGAAGCAGAAGAAGCAGAATCTGGAGAAGCAGAAGGAGAAGCAGAAGCAGAAAGAGAAGCAAAAGCAGAAGGAGAAGCAGAAGAAACAGAAGAAGCAGAGGCAGTATCAGAAGAAGCAGAAAATTCAGAAGCAGAAGGAAAAGCAGAAGAACTAGAAGGAGAAGGAGAAGGAGAAACAGGAGTAGAAGCAGAAAGAGAAGCAGAAGAAGGAGCAGTAGAAGGAAAAGCTGCAGGAGAAAAAGAAAGAGCAGCAGAAGGAGAAGCAGGAAATGCAGAAACAGGAGAAGAACAAGCAGAATAAACAGGAGAAGGACAAGAAGCAGAAAGAGAAGGAGGGGAAGCAGAAGAAGCAGAAGCAGGAGAAGCAGAAGCATAAGAATCCGAAGAAGCAGAAGCAGAACCTGAAGCAGAAGGAGAAGCAGTTGAAGCAGAAGAATCAGAATCTGGAGAAGCAGAATGAGAAGCAGAAGGAGAAGCAGAAGCAGAAAGAGAATCAAAAGCAGAAGGATAAGCAGAAGAAACAGAAGAAGTAGAAGCAGTAGCAGTTGTAGCAGAAGCAGTAGGAAAAGCAGAAGGAAAAGCAGAAGAACAAGAAGGAGAAGGAGAAACAGAAGGAGAAGCAGAAGGAGAAGCAGAAAGAGAAGCAGGTAAAGCAGAAGAAGAAGCAGAAGGAGAATCAGAAGGAGAAGCAGAAGAAGGAGAAGGAGAAGCAGAAGCAGAAGAAGATGCAGAAGGAGAAGCAGAAGAAGCAGAAGCAGAAGGAGAAGCAGGAAAAGCAGAAGAAGCAGAAGCAAAAGGTGATGCAAAAGAAGGAGAAGGAGAAGCAGAGGCAGAAGAAGAAGCATAAGGACAAGCACAAGCAGAAGGAGATGCAGCAGGAGAAGCAGAAGAAGCAGAAGCTGAAAGAGAAGCAGAAGTAGGAGAAGGAGAAGGAGGAGAAGCAGAAGCAGAAGGAGAAGCAGCAGCAGTATGAGAAGCAGAATGAGAAGCAGGAGGAGGACAAGAAGCAGAAGCAGGAGAAGCCGAAAGAGAAGAAGCAGAAACAGAAGCAGAAGGATAAGCAGAAGCAGAAGGAGAAGCAGCAGAAGAAGTAGAACCAGAAATCCAGGCACGAGAAACAGAAGAAGCAGAAGCAGAAGGAGAAGCAAAAAGAGAAGCAGAAGGAGAAGTAGAAAAATCAGCAGAAGAAGCAGAAAAACAAGCAGGAGAAGCAGAAGCAGAAAGAGAAAAAGAGAAGTAGAAGCAGAAGAAGAAGCAGTAGAAACATAAGAAGCAGAAGCAGGAGAAGCAGAACCAGAAGAAAAAGAAGAAGCATAAGAAGCAGAAGCAGAGGGAGAAACAGAAGAAGGAGAAGGAGCAGCAAAAGGTGAAGCAGAAGGAAATGCAGAAGCAGAAAGAGAAGCAGAAATAGAAAAAGAAGAAGGAGAAGTTGGAGAATCAGAAGAAGCAGAAGCAGAAAGAGAAGCAGAAGAAGGAGAAGGAGAAACAGAAGGAGAAGGACAAGCAGGAGAAGCAGAAGAAACAGAAGCGGGAGAAGCAGAAGAAGAAGTAGAAACAGAAGAAGGAGAAGGAGCAGAAGGAGAAGCAGAAGCAGAAGGAGAAGCAGAAAGAGAAGCAGAAGAAGCAGAAGAAGCAGTAGCAGGTGAAGCAGAAGCAGAAGAAACAGAAGAAGCCGAAGAATCAGAAGGAGAACCTGAAGCAGAAGGAGAAGCAGAAGCACCAGAAGCTGGAAAAGCAGAAGCAGAAGAAACCGAACAAGCAGAAGAAGCAGAAGCAGAACGAGAAGCAGAAGAAGAAGGAGAAAGAGAAGGATTAGGAGTAGGAAGAGCAGAAGCAGAATAAGAATCAGAAAGAGAAGCAGAAGAAGAAGCAGAAGGAGAAACAGAAGAAGCAGAAGCAGGAGAAGCAGAAGCAGAAGCAGAATGAGAAGCACAAGAAGGAGAAATTGAAGGAGAAGGAGAAGGAGACGGAGAAGCAGAAGGAGAAGTAGGAGAAGCAGAAGAAGAAGAAGCAGGAGAAGCAGAAACAGAAGAAACAGAAGGAGAAGAGCAGAAGCAGAAGGAGAAGCAGAAGGAGAAGCAGAAGAAGCAGAAGCTGAAGCAGAAGAAGAAGAAACAGAAAAAGCAGAAGAAGCAGAAGAAGAAGCAGCAGGAGAAGCAGAAGAAGAAGAAGGAGAAGGAGAAAGAGAAGAATTAGGAGTAGGAGAAACAGAAGGATAAGCAGAAGCAGAAAGAGAAGGTGAATGAGAAGGAGAAGCAGGAGAAGCAGAAGAAGCAGAAGCAGGAGAAGCAGAAGCAGAAGAAACATAGGAAGGAGAAGAAGCAGAAGGAGAAGCAGAAACAGAAGGAAAAGCAGAAAGAGAAGCCGGAGAAGCAGAAGAAGTAGCAGCAGGAGAAGCAGAAGCAGAAGAAGCCGAAGAAGCAGAAGCAGAACCTGAAGCAGAAGGAGAAGCAGAATGTGGAGAAGCAGAAGGAGAAGCAGAAGCAGAAAGAGAAGCAAAAGCAGAAGGAGAAGCAGAAGGGGAAGCAGAAGAAACAGAAGAAGCAGAGGCAGTAGCAGAAGATGCAGAAGCAGAAGGAGAAGCAGAAGGAAAAGCAGAAGAACGAGAAGGAGAAGGAGTAGGAGAAACAGAATGAGAAGCAGAAAGAGAAGCAGAAGAAGGAGCAGGAGAAGGAAAAGCAGCAGGAGAAGCAGAAAGAGCAGCAGAAGGAGAAGCAGAAGCAGAAGCAGAAGTAGAAGCAGAAGAAGGAGAAGCAGAAGGAGAAGCATAAAGAGAAACAGAAGGAGAAGCAGGAGAAGCAGAAGCAGAAGCAGAATCAAAAGAAATAGAAGAAGGATATGAAGCAGAAGCAGAAAGAGAAGCAGAAACAGAAGGAAAAGCAGAAATAAAGGCAGAAGAAGCTGAAGAAGCAGAAGCAGAACCTCAAGCAGAAGGAGAAGCAGGAGAAGCAGAAGAAGCAGAATCTGGAGAAGAAGGAGAACCAGAAGGAGAAGCAGAAGCAGAAAGAGAAGCAAAACAGAAGGAGAAGCAGAAAGAGAAGCAGAAGAAACAGAAGAAGCAGAAGCAGAAGCAGTAGCAGAAGAAGCTGAAGATGCAGAAGCAGATAGAGAAGCAGAAGGAATAGCAGAATAACGACAAGGAGAAACAGAAGGAGAAGAAGAATGAGAAGCAGAAGGAGAAGCAAGAAAAACAGAAGAAGCAGAAACAGACGGAGAAGCAGAAGAAGGAGAAGCAGAAGCAGAAGAAGAAGCAGAAGGAAAAGCAAAAGCAGAAGGAGATGCAGAAGGAGTAGCAGGAGAAGCAGAAGAAGCAGAAGCAGAAGGAGAAGAAGAAGGAGAAGAAGCAGAATCAGAAGAAGCAGAAGGAGAAGTAGAAAGAGAAGCCGACGAAGAGAAGCAGAACGAGAAGCAGGAGAAGCAGAAGAAGCAGAGCGGGAGAAGCAGGAGAAGAAGAAACAGAAGAAATAGAAGGAGCAGAAGCAGAAGGAGGAGCAGAAGCAGGAGAAGCAGAAAGAGAAGCAGGAAAAGCAGAAGCTGGAGAAGCCGAAACAGAAGAAACAGAAGAAGGGGAAGAAGCAGAAGGAGAAGCAGAAACAGAAGGAAAAGCAGAAAGAGAAGCAGGAGAAGCAGAAGAAGCAGCAGCAGAAGAAGCAGAAGCAGAAGAAGCCGAAAAAGCAAAAGCAGAACCTGAAGTAGAAGGAGAAGCAGGAGAAGCAGAAGAAGCAGAATCTGGAGAAGCAGAAGGAGAAGCAGAAGCAGAAATAGAAGCAAAAGCAGAAGGAGAAGCAGAAGAAACAGAAGAAGCAGAGGCAGTATCAGAAGAAGCAGAAGATTCAGAAGCAGAAGGAAAAGCAGAACTAGAAGGAGAAGGAGAAGGAGAAACAGGAGTAGAAGCAGAAACAGAAGCAGAAGAAGGAGCAGTAGAAGGAAAAGCGGCAGGAGAAAAAGAAAGAGCAGCAGAAGGAGAAGCAGGAAATGCAGAAACAGGAGAAGAACAAGCAGAATAAACAGGAGAAGGACAAGAAGCAGAAGCAGAAGGAGAAGCAGAAAGAGAAGGAGGGGAAGCAGAAGAAGCAGAAGCAGGAGAAGCAGAAGCATAAGAATCCGAAGAAACAGAAGCAGAACCTGAAGCAGAAGGAGAAGCAGGAGAAGCAGAAGAATCAGAATCTGGAGAAGTAGAATGAGAAACACAAGGAGAAGCAGAAGCAGAAAGAGAATCAAAAGCAGAAGGAGAAGCAGAAGAAACAGAAGAAGTAAAAGCAGTAGCAGTTGTAGCAGAAGCAGTAGGAAAAGCAGAAGGAAAAGCAGAAGAACAAGAAGGAGAAGGAGAAACAGAAGGAGAAGCAGAAGGAGAAGCAGAAAGAGAAGCAGGTAAAGCAGAAGAAGAAGCAGAAGGAGAATCAGAAGGAGAAGCAGAAGAAGGAGAAGGAGAAGCAGAAGCAGAAGAAGATGCAGAAGGAGAAGCAGAAGAAGCAGAAGCAGAAGGAGAAGCAGGAAAAGCAGAAGAAGCAGAAGCAAAAGGTGAAGCAAAAGAAGTAGAAGGAGAAGCAGAGGCAGAAGAAGAAGCATAAGGACAAGCACAAGCAGAAGGAGATGCAGACGGAGAAGCAGGAGAAGCAGAAGAAGCAGAAGCTGAAAGAGAAGCAGAAGTAGGAGAAGGAGAAGGAGGAGAAGCAGAAGCAGAAGCAGAAGCAGAATGAGAAGCAGAAACAGAAGCAGGAGGAGGTCAAGAAGCAGAAGCAGGAGAAGCCGAAAGAGAAGAAGCAGAAACAGAAGCAGAAGGAGAAGCAGAAGCAGAAGGAGAAGCAGGAGAAGAAGTAGAACCAGAAATTCAGGCACGAGAAACAGAAGAAGCAGAAGCAGAAGGAGAAGCAAAAAGAGAAGCAGAAGGAGAAGTAGAAAAGCAGCAAAAGAAGCAGAAATACAAGCAGGAGAAACAGAAGCAGAAAGAGAAGTAGAAGCAGAAGAAGAAGCAGTAGAAACATAAGAAGCAGAAGCAGGAGAAGCAGAACCAGAAGAAAAAGAAGAAGCATAAGAAGCAGAAGCAGAGGGAGAAACAGAAGAAGGAGAAGGAGCAGCAGAAGGTGAAGCAGAAGGAAATGCAGAAGCAGAAAGAGAAGCAGAAATAGAAGAAGAAGAAGGAGAAGTTGGAGAATCAGAAGAAGCAGAAGCACAAAGAGAAGCAGAAGAACGAGAAGGAGAAGCAGAAGGAGAAGGACAAGCAGGAGAAGCAGAAGAAGCAGAAGCGGGAGAAGCAGAAGAAGAAGAAGAAGAAGAAACAGAAGAAGGAGAAGGAGCAGAAGGAGAAGCAGAAGCAGAAGGAGAAGCAGAAAGAGAAGCAGAAGAACCAGTAGCAGGTGAATCAGAAGAAGCAGAAGCAGAAAAATCCGAAGAATCAGAAGGAGAACCTGAAGCAGAAGGAGAAGCAGAAGCAGCAGAAGCTGGAAAAGCAGAAGCAGAAGAAACCGAACAAGCAGAAGAAGCAGAAGCAGAACGAGAAGCAGAAGAAGAAGGAGAAAGAGAAGGATTAGGAGTAGGAGGAGCAGAAGCAGAATAAGAAGCAGAAAGAGAAGCAGAAGAAGAAGCAGAAGGAGAAACAGAAGAAGCAGAAGCAGGAGAAGCAGAAGCAGAACAGAATGAGAAGCACAAGAAGGAGAAATTGTAGGAGAAGGAGAAGGAGACGGAGAAGCAGAAGGAGAAGTAGGAGAAGCAGAAGAAGAAGAAGCAGGAGAAGCAGAAGCAGAAGAAACAGAAGAAGGAGAAGAGCAGAAGCAGAAGGAGATGCAGAAGGAGAAGCAGAAGAAGCAGAAGCTGAAGCAGAAGAAGAAGAAGAAGGAGAAGAAGCAGAATCAGAAGAAGCAGAAGCAGAAATAGAAAGAGAAGCCGACGAAGAGAAGCAGAACGAGAAGCAGGAGAAGCAGATGAAGCACAAGCGGGAGAAGCAGAAGAAGAAGAAACAGAAGAAGGAGAAGGAGCAGAACCAGAAGGAGAAGCAAAAGGAGAAGCCGAAAGAGAAGCAGGAAAAGCAGAAGAAGCAGAAGCAGGAGAAACAGAAGGAGAAGAAAAAGGAGAAGGACAAGAACCAGAAAGAGAAGCAGTAGAAGCAGAAGAAGCAGGAAAAGCAGAAGCA
>NW_012292783.1:0-2153 GCF_000151885.1 Dipodomys ordii | reverse complement strand
ACAGGGGGACACAGCGGGGGACACAGGCCGACAAAGCAGGACACAGCGGGACACAGCGGGAAACAGCAGGACACAGCGGGGGACACACCGGGACACAGCGGAGGTCACAGCAAGAACACAGCGGGAGACAGGAGGACACAGCGGGGACACAGCGAGGACACAGCGGGTGGCACAGCGGGGGACACAGCGGGACACAGCAGGACAAAACGGGACACAGCCGGACACAGAGGGGGATACAGCGGGGGACAGCGGGGACACCCCAGGGGACAGCAGGGACACAGCAGGACACAGCGGGGGACAGCGTGTACACAGCGGGACACAGCGGGGACACACCGGGGACACAGCGGGACACACCGGGGACACAGCGGGGACAGAACGGGACACACCGGGGACACAGCGGGACACACCGGGGACACAGGGGGACACAGCGGGGGACACAGGCCGACAAATAGGACACAGCGGGACACAGCGGGAAACAGCAGGACACAGCGGGGGACACACCGGGACACAGCGGGGGTCACAGCAAGAACACAGCGGGACACAGGAGGACACAGCTGGGACACAGTGGGGGTCACAGTGGGTGACACAGCGGGGGACACAGCGGGTGACAGCGGTGACACAGCTGGGGACAGCGGGGACACACCGGGACACAGCGGGGGACAGCGGGGACACAGGGGGACACAGCGAGTCACAGCGGCGGACACAGCGAGGACACAGCGGGGACACAGGGGGAACACAGCGGGACAAACGGGACACAGCCGGACACAGAGGGGGATACAGCAGGTGACAGTGGGGACACCCCTGGGGACAGGAGGGACACAGCGGGGGACAGCGGGGGACAGCGGGGACACAGCGGGACACAGCGGGGACACAACGGGGACACAGCGAGACACACAGGGGACACAGCGGGGACACAACGGGACACAGCGGGGGACATCGGGGACACAGCGGGACACAGCGGGACACAGCGGGACACAGCAGGGACACAGCGGGTCACAGCGGGGACACAGCTGGGGACACAGCAGGAAACAGCAGGGGACACAGCGGGGACACAGCAGGACACAGTGGGGACACAGCGGGACACAGCGGGACACATCGGGGGACACAGCAGGACACTGCAGTGTACACAGCGGGACACAGCGGGACACAGTGGGACACAGCGGGGACACAGCAGGGGACACAGCATGGACACAGAGCGGAACAAAGGGGGCACACAGTGTGACACAGTGGGACACAGCGGGGTACACAGCGGGACACAGCAGGGACACAGCAGGGGCACAGTGGGAAACAGTGGGACACAGCGGGGGACAAAGCGGGACAAACCGGGATACAGGGGGACACAGCGGGGGACACAGCGGGGGACACAGAGAGGACACAGCGGGACACAAATGGGACACAGCAAGGACACAGCTGGACACAGAAGGAAAGTGCAGGACACAGCGGGGTACACAGCCGGGGTCACAGCGCGACACAGCGGGGGACACAGCAGGGAACCATCGTGTTACAGCGGGGACACAGTGGGGGACACAGCAAGGACACAGCGGGACCAAGAGGGATACACAGCGAGGACACAGCGGGACACAGTGGGACACATCGGGGGACACAGCAGGACACTGCCGGGTACACAGCGGGACACAGCGGGACACAAAGGGACACAGCAGGGACACAGCGGGGGACACAGTGGGACACATCGGGGGACAAAGCGGGACACACCGGGATACAGCGGGACACAGTGGGAGACACAGCAGGGGACACAGAGCCGCACACAGCGGGAGAGAGTGGAACACAGCACGGACACAGCAGGGACACAGCGGGACATAGCGGGGACAAAGCGAGGACAGAGCGGGACACAGAGGTACACAGCGAGGGACACAGCGGGGGACAGTGGGGACAAACCGCGGAACAACAGGGACACAGCAGGACACAGCTAGGACACAGCGGGGACACAGCGGGTACACAGCAGGGGACACAGTGGGACACAGTAGAGGATACAGCGCGGACACAGAGGGGAGATAGGGGGACACTGCGGGACACAGTGGGACACAGCGGGGACACAGAGGGACATAGCAGTTACACAGCGAGGACACACCAGGGACACAGAGGGACACAGCGGGAACACAGTGGGGGACACAGTGGTAAACAGCGGGGACACT
>NW_012292782.1:0-3095 GCF_000151885.1 Dipodomys ordii | reverse complement strand
CAGCGGGACAAAGTGCGACACAGTGGGGACAGAGTGGGACACAGCGGGGATACAGCGGAACACAGTGTGGACACAGCGGGGGACAGCAGGAAGATACAGCAGGGACACAGCGGGACACATCGGTAACAGCGGGACACAGGAAGTACACAGCAGGACACCGCGGGACACAGTGGGAAACACAACCGGACACAGTGGGGGACACAGTGGGACACAGCGGGGGACACAGCGGGACACAGCGGGGGACACAGCGGGGGAAACAGCGGGAAACAGTGGGGGACACAGCGAGGACACAGCAGGACACAGCGGGGGACAAAGCAGGACACAGCGGGGTACACACAGGCAGACACAGCGGTACACATTGGGACACAGCAGGGACACAGCGGGGACACAGCAGGCCACAGCGGGCCACAGTGGGGACACAGCAGGACACAGCGGGACACAGCGGGGGATACACCGGGGGAGAGCAGGCACACAGCGGGACACAGCGGGACACAGCGGGACACAGCGGGACACAGCCGGACACAGCAGGGACACAGCAGGGACACAGCGGGTCACAGCGGGGACACAGTGTGGGACACAGCGAGGATACAGCGGGACACAGAGGGTTACACAGAGAGGACACAGCGTGACACATGGGGACACAGCGGGACACAGCGGGGGACACAGAGAGGACACAGCGGGACACAAATGGGGAGAGAGCAAGGACACAGCGGGACACAGCGGGAAAGAGCGGGACACAGCGAGGGACACAGCGGGGTACACTGGCACACAGTGGGGACACAGCGGTGGACACAGCGGGGGACACAATGGGTGACACAGCGGGACACAGTGGGGTAGACAAAGGGACACAGCGGCGGACACTGTAGCGGACACAGTGGGACTTATCGGAACACAGCGGGACACAGCGGGGAACACAGCGGGGGACACAGCGGGACACAGCGGGTAAATAGTGGGGGACACAGCGGGGGACACAGAGGGATACAGAAGGACACAGCGAGGACACAGCGGGACACAGGAGGACACAGCGGGGACACAGCGGAGGACACAGTCGGACACAGCTGCGGATACAGCGAGGACACAGCAGGGACACTGCGGGACACAGCGGGTCACAGCGGGGAAATAGTGGGGGACACAGCGGAGGACACAGCGGGATACAGAAGGACACAGCGAGGACACAGCGGGGACATAGGGTGACACTGCGAGACACAGTGGGACACAGCGGGGACACAGAGGGACATAGAGGTTACACAGCCAGGTCACAACAGGGACACAGCGGAACACAGCGGGGACACAGCGGGGTCACAGCGGGACACAGCGGGACCCAGTGGGGACACAGCGGGGACACAGCGGGACACAGCGGGGGACACAGAGGCGGACACAGCAGGACACTGCGGGAAACAGCGGGAGACAGCTGGACACAGCGGGGAACACAGCGGGGGACACAGAGGGGGACACAGCGGGATACAGAAGGACACAGCGAAGACACAGCGGGACACAGGAGGACACAGCGGGGACACAGCTGGGACACAGCGGGGGACACAGCGGGGGACACAGGGGGATACAGCGGTGACACAGCTGGGGACAGCGGGGACACACCGGGACACAGCGGGGGACAGCGGGGACACAGGGGTGACAAAGCGAGACACAGCGGGGGACACAGCGAGGACACAGCGGGGACACAGGGGGTACACAGCGGGACACAGAGGGACAAAACGGGACACAGTCGGACACAGAGGGGGATAAAGCGGGGGACAGCGGGAACACCCCTGGGGACAGCAGGGACACAGCGGGACACAGCGGGGGACAGCGGGGACACAGCGGGACACAGCGGGGACACACCGTGGACACAGCGGGACACACCGGGGACACAGGGGGGACACAACGGGACAGCGCGGGGGACATCGGGGAAACAGCGGGACACAGCGGGACACAGCGGGGGACACAGCAGGGACACAGCGGGTCACAGCGAGGACACAGCGGGCCACAGAGGGGACAAAGCAGGGGACAAAGCGGGGACACCGCGGGACACAGCGGGACAAAACGGGACACAGCTGGACACAGCGGGGACACAGCGGTGGACAGAGGGGACACAGCCGGACACAGCAGGACACAGCGGGAAACAGCGGGGACACATCGAGGACACAGCGGGACAAAGCGAACACACAGCGGGACACAGAGGGGACATAGCCGGGGACAGCAGGGAGACACAGCGAGCACACAGCTGGGACACATCGGTACACAGCGGGACACAGCCGGTACACAACAATACACAGCGGGACACAGCGGGAAACAAAACCGGACACAGCGGGGGACACAGCGGGACACAGCGGGACATAGTGGGGACAGAGCGGGACACAGCGGGGACACAGCGGTGGACACAGCGGGGCACAAAGTCAGACACCACGGGATACAGCGGAACATAGCGGGGACACAGCGGGGGACACAGCGGGTGACACAGAGAGGGACACAGCGGGTGACAGCGGTGACACAGCTGGGGACAGCGGGGACACACCGGGACACAACGGGGGACAGCGGGGACACCGGGGGGACACAGCGGGACACAGCGAGAAAAAACGGGACACAGCGGGACACAGAGGGGGATACAGCGGGGGACAGCGGTGACACCCCTCGGGTCAGCTGGGACACAGTGGGACACAGCGGGGGACAGTGGCGACACAGCGGGACACAGCGGGGACACACCGGGGACACAGCGTGACACACCGGGGACACAGCGGGGACACAACGGGACACAGCGGGGGACATCGGGGACACAGCGGGACACAGCCGGAAACAGCAGGGACACAGCAGGGACACAGCGGGTCAAAGCGGGGACACAGTGTGGGACACAGCGAGGATACAGCGGGACACAGAGTGATACACAGAGAGGACACAGCCTGACACATATGGACACAGCGGGACACAGCGGGGGACACAGAGAGGACACAGCGGGACACAAATGGGGAGACAGCAAGGACACAGCGGGACACAGAGGGGGATACAGCGGGGGACAGCGGTGACACCCCTCGGGTCAGCTGGGACACAGTGGGACACAGCGGGGGACAGTGGCGACACAGCGGGACACAGCGGGGACACAC
>NW_012292781.1:0-2070 GCF_000151885.1 Dipodomys ordii | reverse complement strand
CGGGGGACACAGTGGGACTCAGGAGGGTACACAGCAAAAGAACAACAGCAGGACACAGCGTGGGACACAGGGGAACACAGCAGGACACAGCCGGACACAGCTGGGGACACAGCGGGTGACACAGCGGGGGAAACAGCGGGAAACAGCGGGGGACACAGCGAGGACACAGCAGGACACAGTGGGGGACA
This sequence comes from Dipodomys ordii, assembly GCF_000151885.1. Classification (NCBI taxonomy): domain Eukaryota; kingdom Metazoa; phylum Chordata; class Mammalia; order Rodentia; family Heteromyidae; genus Dipodomys; species Dipodomys ordii. Next base: position 1,882 of record NW_012292781.1, on the reverse strand, counting down.
CAGCAGGACACAGCGGGGTACACAGAGGAATACACAGCGGTACACATCGGGACATAGCGGGGACACAGCGGGGACACAGCGGGACACATCGGGCCACAGTGGGGACACAGCAGGACACAGCGGAACACAACGGGGGACACACCGTGGAGAGCAGGCACACGGCGGGACACAGCGGGACACAGCGGGACACACAGCGGGACACAGCGGGACACAGCGGGGGACACAGCATGGACACAGAGGGTCACAGCGGGGAAATAGTGGGGAACACAGCGGGGGACACAGTGGGATACAGAAGGACACAGCGAGGACACAGCGGGACACAGGAGGACACAGCGGGGCACAACAGGGACACAGCGGGGGACACAGCGGGACACATCTGGACACAGCGGGGACACAGTGGGACACAGCGGGGGACACAGGAGGGGACACAGCAGGGGACAGCTGGGACACAGAGGGACACAGCAGGACACAGCGGGGACACTGCAAGGACACAACGGAACACAGCGGGACACAGCTGGGGACACAGCAGGGGATACAGCGGGACACAGCGGGGGACACAGCGGGACACAGCGGGGGACACAGCGGGACAAAGCAAGACACAGTGGGACAGAGTGGGACACAGCAGGGACACAGCGGGTTACGCAGCGGGGACACAGCGGGGACACACCGGGGACACAGCGGGTCACAGCGGGACACAGCAGCGACACAGCAGAACACAGCAGGGGACACAGCGGGACACAGAGAGACACAGCAGTGACAAAGTGGCAACACAGCGGGACACATCGGGATACAGCGGGACACAGCGGGGACACAGCGGGGGACAGACGGGACACAGCGTTGGACAACGGGGACACAGCAGGACAGCGCGGGGGTCACGGTGGGAAACAGCGGAGACACAGGGGGACACAGGGGGCGACACAGAGGGACACAGCGGGATACAGCGGGACACAGTGGGGGACACAGCGGGGGACACAGAGCCGCACACAGCGGGAGAGAGTGGAACACAGCAGGGACACAGCGGGGACACAGCGGGACATCGCGGGGACAAAGCGAGGACAGAGCGGGACACAGAGGTACACAGCGAGGGACACAGTGGGGGACAGTGGGGACAAACCGGGGAACAACGGGGACATAGCGGGACACACCTGGAACACAGCGAGACACAGCGGGACACAGCCGGACACAGCAGGACACAGAGGGGAACACAGCGGAGGACACAGCGGGACAGAGCGGGACACAGTGGGGTACAGAGTGGGACACATCGGGAATACAGCAGGGACACAGCGGGACACAGCCGGACACAACGGGGGACAGAGCAGAATATAGCACGGGACACAGCGGGACAGAGCGGGGAACACAGTGGGATATACCAGGGGAAACAGCGAGGACAAAGCGGGACACAGAGGGACACAGCAAGGGACACAGCAAGGCCACAACGGGACACAGCGGGACACAGTGGGGGACACAGCAGGGGACACAGCTGGACACAGGGGGACACAGCGGGACACAGCGGGGACACAGCGGGGGACACAGCGAGGACACAGCGGTGGATACAGCGGGACACAAAGGGGGACCCAGCATTACACAGCGGGGACACAGCGGGACACAGTGGGGACACAGCAGGGGACACAGCAGGACACAGAGGGGAACAAAGGGGGCACACAGCGGGACACAGTGGGACACAGCAGGGTACACAGCGGCACTCAGCGGGGACACAGCAGGCGCACAGTTGGAAACTGTGGGACACAGCGGGGGACAAAGCGGGACACACCGGGATGCTGCGGGACACAGCGGGGGACACAGCAGGGGTCACAGAGCCGCACACAGCGGGAGAGAGAGGAACACAAGAGGGACAGAGAGGGGACACAGCAGGGACCCAGTG
>NW_012292780.1:0-7320 GCF_000151885.1 Dipodomys ordii | reverse complement strand
GCAGCAGAAGAACGAGAAGAAGAAACACAAGCCCCTGAACCACAAACGCAGACCCAGCAGAAGCAGCTACAGCAGCAACAGAAGAAGAAGCAGAAGAAGAAGAAGAAGAAGAAGAAGAAGAAGAAGAAGAAGAAGAAGAAGAAGAAGAAGAAGAAGAAGAAGAAGAAGAAGAAGAAGAAGAAGGAGAAGAAGAAGAAGAAGAAGAAGAAGAAGAAGAAGAAGGAGAAGAAGAAGAAGAAGAAGAAGGAGGAGGAGAAGAAGAAGAAGAAGAAGAAGAAGAAGAAGAAGAAGAAGAAGAAGAAGAAGAAGAAGAAGAAGAAGAAGAAGAAGAAGAAGAAGAAGGAGAAGGAGAAGAAGAAGGAGAAGCATAAGGAGAAGCAGTAGAAGCAGAAGAAGCAGAAGCAGGAGAAGCAGAAGAAAAAGAATAAGCATAAGAAGCACAATTAGAGGGAGTAGGAGAAGACGGAGAACTAGCAGCAAAAGGAGAAGCAGAAGGAGAAGCAGAAGGAGAAGAAGATGCAGAAGGAGAAGCAGGAGAAGCAGAATAAGCAGAAGCAGAAGGAGAAGCAGAAGTAGGAGAAGGAGAAGGAGAAGGAAGGGCAGCAGAAGCAATAGGAGAAGCAGAAGAAGAAGCAGAAGCAGAATGAGAAGCAGAAAGAGAAGCAGTAGAAGCAGAAGAAGCAGGAAAAGCAGAAGCAGACGAAAGAGAAGAAGAAGAAGAAGAAGAAGAAGAAGAAGAAGAAGAAGAAGAAGAAGAAGAAGAAGAAGAAGAAGAAGAAGACGAAGTAGAAGAAGAAGAAGAAGCAGCATAAGGAGAAGCGTAAGGAGAAGCAGTAGAAGCAGAAGAAGCAGAAGCAGGAGAAGCAGAAGCAGAAGAAAAAGAATAAGCAAAAGAAGCAGAAGCAGAAGCACTGGGAGAAGCAGAAGAATGAGAAGGAGCAGCAGAAGGAGAAGCAGAAGCAGAAAGAGAAGCAGAAACAGAAGGAGAACAAGAAGGAGAAGCAGGAGAATCAGAAGAAGCAGAGGCAGTAGCAGAAGATGTAGAAGCAGAATGAGAAGCAGAAGGAAAAGCAGAAGAACGAGAAGGAGAAGGAGATGGAGAAGCAGAAGGAAAAGAAGAAAGAGAAGCAGAAGAAGGAGCAGGAGTAGGAAAAGCAGCAGGAGAAGCAGAAAGAGAAGCAGAAGGAGAAGCAGGAGATGCAGAAACAGGAGAAGCAGAAGCAGAAGAAACAGGAGAAGGACAATAAGCAGAAGCAGAAGGAGAAGTAGAAACAGAAGGAGAAGCAGAAAGAGAAGGAGGGAAAGCAGAAGAAGCAGAAGCAGGAGAAGCAGAAGCATAAGAATGCGAAGAAGCCGAAGCAGAACCTGAAGCAGAAGGAGAAGCAGGAGAAGCACAAGAAGCAGAATCTGGAGAAGCAGAATGAGACACAGAAGGAGAAGCAGAAGGAGAAAGAGAATCAAAAGCAGAAGGAGAAGCAGAAGAAAGAGAAGAAGTAGAAGCAGTAGCAGGTGTAGCAGAAGGAAAAGCAGAAAAACAGGAAGGAGAAGGAGAAACAGAAGGAGAAGTAGAAGGAGAAGCAGAAAGAGAAGCAGGTAAAGCAGATGAAGAAGAAGCAGAAGGAGAATCAGAAGGAGAAGCAGAAGAAGGAGAAGGAGAAACAGAAGTAGAAGAAGATGCAGAAGGAGAAGCAGGAGAAGCAGAAGAAGCAGAAGGAGAAGCAGGAGAAGCAGAAGAAGCAGAATCTGGAGAAGCAGAAGGAGAAGCAGAAGCAGAAAGAGAAGCAAAAGCAGAAGGAGAAGCAGAAGATACAGAAGAAGCAGAGGCAGTAGCAGAAGAAGCAGAAGATTCAGAAGCAGAAGGAGAAGCAGAAGGAAAAGCAGAAGATCTAGAAGGAGAAGGAGAAGGAGAAACAGGAGTAGAAGCAGAAAGAGAAGCAGATGAAGGAGCAGTAGAAGGAAAAGCAGCAGGAGAAACAGAAAGAGCAGCTGAAGGAGAAGCAGGAAATGCAGAATCAGGAGAAGAACAAGCAGAAGAAACAGGAGAAGGACAAGAAGCAGAAGCAGAAGGAGAAGCAGAAAGAGAAGGAGGGGAAGCAGAAGAAGCAGAAGCAGGAGAAGCAGAAGCATAAGAATCCGAAGAAGCAGAAGCAGAACCTGAAGCAGAAGGAGAAGCAGGAGAAGCAGAAGAATCAGAATCTGGAGAAGCAGAATGAGAAGCAGAAGGAGAAGCAGAAGCAGAAAGAGAATCAAAAGCAGAAGGAGAAGCAGAAGAAACAGAAGAAGTAGAAGCTGTAGCAGTTGTAGCAGAAGCAGAAGGAAAAGCAGAAGAACAAGAAGGAGAAGGAGAAACAGAAGGAGAAGCAGAAGGAGAAGCAGAAAGAAAAGCAGGTAAAGCAGAAGAAGAAGAAGCAGAAGGAGAAGCAGAAGAAGGAGAAGGAGAAGCAGAAGGAGAAGCAGAAGCAGAAGAAGATGCAGAAGGAGAAGCAGAAGAAGCAGAAGCGGAAGGAGAAGCAGGAAAAGCAGAAGAAGCAGAAGCAAAAGGAGAAGCAAAAGAAGGAGAAGGAGAAGCAGAGGCAGAAGAAGAAGCATAAGGACAAGCACAAGCAGAAGGAGATGCAGAAGGAGAAGCAGGAGAAGCTGAAGAAGTAGAAGCTGAAGGAGAAGTAGAAGTAGGAGAAGGAGAAGGAGGAGAAGCAGAAGCAGAAGGAGAAGCAGAAGCAGAATGAGAATCAGAAATGATGAAGCAGGAGGAGGACAAGAAGCAGAAGCAGGAGAAGCCGAAAGAGAAGAAGCAGAAACAGAAGCAGAAGGAGAAACAGAAGCAGAAGGAGAAGCAGCAGAAGAAGTAGAACCAGAAATTCAGGCAGCAGAAACAGAAGAAGCAGAAGCAGAAGGAGAAGCCAAAAGAGAAGCAGAAGGGGAAGTAGAAAAAACAGCAGACGAAGCAGAAAAACAAGCAGGAGAAGCAGAAGCAGGAAGAGAAGTAGAAGCAGAAGAAGCAGAAGAAGAAGAAGAAGCAGTAGAAGCATAAGAAGCAGAAGCAGGAGAAGCAGAACCAGAAGAAAAAGAAGAAGCATAAGAAGCAGAAGCAGAGGGAGAAACAGAAGAAGGAGAAGGAGCAGCAGAAGGTGAAGCAGAAGGAGATGGAGAAGGAGAAAGAGAAGCAGAAACAGAAGGAGAAGAAGAAGGAGAAGTTGGAGAATCAGAAGAAGCAGAAGCAGAAAGAGAAGCAGAAGAAGGAGAAGGAGAAGCAGAAGGAGAAGGACAAGCAGGAGAAGCAGAAGAAGCAGAAGCGGGAGAAGCAGAAGAAGAAGAAGAAGAAACAGAAGAAGGAGAAGGAGCAGAAGGAGAAGCAGAAGCAGAAGGAGAAGCAGAAAGAGAAGCAGAAGAAGCAGTAGCAGGAGAAGCAGAAGCAGAAGAAACAGAAGAAGCCGAAGAATCAGAAGGAGAACCTGAAGCAGAAGGAGAAGCAGAAGCAGCAGAAGCTGGAAAAGCAGAAGCAGAAGAAACCGAACAAGCAGAAGAAGCAGAAGCAGAACGAGAAGCAGAAGAAGAGGGAGAAAGAGAAGGATTAGGAGTAGGAGGAGCAGAAGCAGAATAAGAAGCAGAAAGAGAAGCAGAAGGAGAAGCAGAAGGAGAAACAGAATCAGAAGCAGGAGAAGCAGAAGCAGAAAGAGAAGCACAAGAAGGAGGAATTGAAGGAGAAGGAGAATGAGACGGAGAAGCAGAAGTAGAAGTAGGAGAAGCAGAAGAAGAAGAAGCAGGAGAAGCAGAAACAGAAGAAACAGAAAAAGCAGAAGAAGCAGAAGAAGCAGCAGGGGGGGAAGCAGAAGAAGAAGAAGGAGAAGGAGAAAGAGAAGGATTAGGAGTAGGAGAAACAGAAATATAAGCAGAAGCAGAAAGAGAAGCTGAAGGAGAAGCAGGAGAAGCAGAAGAAGCAGAAGCAGGAGAAGCAGTAGCAGAATGAAAAGCAGAAGAAGGAGAAATTGAAACAGAAGAAGATGCAGAAGGAGAAGCAGAAGCAGAAGTAGAAGCAGAAGAAGGAGAAGCAGAAGGAGAAGCATAAGGAGAAACAGAAGGAGAAGCAGGAGAAGCAGAAGCAGGAGAAGCAGAATCAAAAGAAATAGAAGAAGGATAAGAAGCAGAAGCAGAAAGAGAAGCAGAAACAGAAGGAGAAGCAGAACCTGAAGCAGAAGAAGCAGAAGTAGAACCTGAAGCAGAAGGAGAAGAAGGAGAAGCAGAAGAAGCAGAATCTGGAGAAGAAGGAGACGCAGAAGCAGAAAGAGAAGCAAAAGCAGAAGGAGAAGCAGAAAGAGAAGCAGAAGAAACAGAAGAAGCAGAAGCAGTAGCAGAAGAAGCAGAAGATGCAGAAGCAGATAGAGAAGCAGAAGGAATAGCAGAATAACGACAAGGAGAAACAGAAGGAGAAGAAGAATGAGAAGCAGAAGGAGAAGCAGGAAAAACAGAAGAAGCAGAAACAGACGAAGAAGCAGAAGAAGGAGAAGCAGAAGCAGAAGAAGAAGCAGAAGGAAAAGCACAAGCAGAAGGAGATGCAGAAGGAGTAGCAGGAGAAGCAGAAGAAGCAGAAGCAGAAGGAGAAGTAGAAAGAGAAGCCGACGAAGAGAAGCAGAACGAGAAGCATGAGAAGCAGAAGAAGCAGAGCGTGAGAAGCAGAAGCAAAAGAAACAGAAGAAATAGAAGGAGCAGAAGGAGAAGCAGAAGCAGAAGGAGAAGCAGGAGAAGCAGAATAAGCACAGCGGGAGAAGCAGAAGAAGAAGAAACAGAAGAAATACAAGGAGCAGAAGAAGAAGGAGTAGCAGAAACAGAAGGAGAAGCAGAAAGAGAAGCAGGAAAAGCAGAAGAAGCAGAAGCAGGAGAAGCAGAAGCAGAAGAAACAGGAGAAGGACAAGAAGCAGAAGCAGAAGCAGAAGGAGAAGCAGAAACAGAAGGAGAAGCAGAAAGAGAAGGAGGGGAAGCAGAAGAAGCAGAAGCAGGAGAACCAGAAGCATAAGAATCCGAAGAAGCAGAAGCAGAACCTGAAGCAGAAGGAGAAGCAGGAGAAGCAGAAGAAGCAGAATCTGGAGAAGCAGAATGAGAAGCTGAAGGAGAAGCAGAAGCAGAAAGAGAAGCAAAAGCAGAAGGAGAAGCGGAAGAAAGAGAAGAAGCAGAAGCAGTAGCAGTTGCAGCAGAAGCAGAAGGAGAAGAAAAAGTAGAAGCAGAAGAACGAGAAGGAGAAGGAGAAACAGAAGGAGAAGCAGAAGGAGAAGCAGAAGAAGCAGAAGGAGAAGCAGAAGGAGACACAGAAGCAGAAGGAGAAGCAGAAGGAGAAGAAGATGCAGAAGGAGAAGCAGGAGAAGCAGAAGAAGCAGAAGCAGAAGGAGAAGGAGAAGTAGGAGAAGGAGTAGGAAGAGCCACAGAAGCAATAGGAGAAGCAGAAGGAGAAGCAGAAGCAGAATGAGAAGCAGAAAGAGAAGCAGTAGAAGAAGAAGCAGGAAAAGCAGAAGCAGCAGAAAGAGAAGAAGAAGAAGAAGAAGAAGAAGAAGAAGAAGAAGAAGAAGAAAGAGAAGGATTAGGAGTAGGAGAAGGAAAAGGATAAGCAGAAGCAGAAAGAGACGCAGAAGGAGAAGCATCACGAGAATTAGGAGAAGCAGGAGAAGCAGAAGCAGGAGAAGCAGAAGAAACAGGAGACGCAGAAGCAGAATGAGAAGCAGAAACAGAAGGAAAAGCAGAAAGGGAAGCACGAGAAGCAGAAGAAGCAGCAGCAGGAGAAGCAGAAGCAGAAGAAGCCGAAAAAGCAAAAGCAGAACCTGAAGCAGAAGGAGAAGCAGGAGAAGCAGAAGAAGCAGAATCTGGAGAAGCAGAAGGAGAAGCAGAAGCAGAAAGAGAAATAGTAGAATAAGCAGAAGCAGAAGCAGCAGGAGAAGCAGAAGAAGAAGACGGAGAAGACGAGAGAGAAGGATTAGGAGTAGGAGAAGCAAAAGGATAAGCAGAAGCAGAAAGAGACGCAGAAGAAGAAGCAGCACGAGAAGTAGGAGAAGCAGGAGAAGCAGAAGCAGGAGAAGCAGAAGAAACAGAAGACGCAGAAGCAGAATGAGAAGCAGAAGGAGAAATTGAACCAGAAGCAGAAGGAGGAGCAGAAAGAGAAGCAGAAGAAGGAGAAGGAGAAGCAGAAAGAGAAGCAGAAAGAGAAGCAGAACGAGAAGCATGAGAAGCAGAAGCAGGAGAAGCAGAAGCAGAAGAAACAGAAGGAGGAGAAGAAGCAGAAGCAGAAGGAGAAGCAGAAACAGAAGGAAAAGTAGAAAGAGAAGCAGGAGAAGCAGAAGAAGCAGCAGCAGGAGAAGCAGAAGCAGAAGAAGCCGAAGCAGCAGAAGCAGAACCTGAAGCAGAAGGAGAAGAAGGAGAAACAGAAGAAGCAGAACCTGGAGAAGCAGAAGGAGAAGCAGAAGCAGAAAGAGAAGCAAAAGCAGAAGGAGAAGCAGAAGAAACAGAAGGAGCAGAGGCAGTAGCAGAAGAAGCAGAAGATGCAGTAGCAGAAGGAGAAGCAGAAGGAAAAGCAGAAGAACGAGAAGGAGAAGGACAAGGAGAAACAGAAGGAGAAGCAGAAGAAGGAGCAGGAGAAGGAAAAGCAGCAGGAGAAGCAGAAAGAGCAGCAGAAGGAGAAGCAGGAGATGCAGAAACAGGAGAGGCAGAAACAGAAGAAACAGGAGAAGGACAAGAAGCAGAAGCAGAAGGAGAAGCAGAAGCAGAAGGAGAAGCAGAAAGAGAAGGAGGGGAAGCAGAAGAAGCAGAAGCAGGAGAAGCAGAAGCATAAGAATCTGAAGAAGCAGAAGCAGAACCTGAAGCAGAAGGAGAAGCAGGGGAAGCAGAAGAAGCAGAATATGGAGAAGCAGAATGAGAAGCAGAGGGAGAAGCAGAAGCGGAAAGAGAATCAAAAGCAGAAGGAGAAGCAGAAGAAACAGAAGAAGAAGTAGCATTTGCAGCAGAAGCAGAAGGAGAAGCAGAAGGAAAAGCAGAAGAACGAGAACAAGAGGAGAAACAGAAGCAGAAGCAGAAGGAGAATCAGAATGAGAAGCAGAAGAAGAAGAAGGAGAAGCAGAAACAGAAGAATAAGCATAAGGACAAGCACAAGCAGAAGGAGATGCAGAAGGAGAAGCAGGAGAAGCAGGAGAAGCAGAAGCAGAAGAAGAAGTAGAAGTAGGAGAAAGAGAAGGAAGAGCAGCAGAAACAATAGGAGAAGCAGAAGGAGAAGCAGAATGAGTAGTAGAAAGAGAAGCAGTAGAACCAGAAGAAGCAGGAAAAGCAGAAGCAGAAGAAAGAAAA
>NW_012292779.1:0-7325 GCF_000151885.1 Dipodomys ordii | reverse complement strand
CGGGACACCACGGGACACAGTAGGACACAGCGGGACACAGCGGGGACACTGCGGGACACAGCCAGGAGACACAGAGGTGGACAGCGGGGGAAAGAGAAGGGACACAGCGGGACACAGAGGGGACACAGCTGGACACAGAAGGGTACACAGCGGGACACAGCGGACACACAACAGGGACAGAGCTGGACACAGAGGGACACAGAGGGGACAGAGAGTGACACAGGTGGACACTGAGGGAGACAGAGCGAGGACACAGCCGGACACAGCGAAACAAAGCGTGACACAGTGGGGACACAGCAGGGGACACAGCGGGATACAGTGGGGGACACAGCGGGACACAGCGGGGTACACAGCAGGGACAAAGAAGGACACAGCGGGGGACACAGCGAGGACACAGCGGGACACAGCGGTGACACAGCGGGACACAGCTGGGGACACTTTGGGACACAGCGGGACACAGAGGGACACAGCAAGGACACAGCGTGGGACAGTGGGGGACACAGCGGGACACAGCAAGGCACAATGGGGTTACAGCAGTGTACACAGCAGGACACAGCGGGGGACAGAGCGGGACACAGCGGGGGACACATCGGGACACAGCGGGACACAGCGGGCGACACAGTGGGACACAGCGGGGACACAGCGGGGGACACAGCGGGACACAGCGGAGACACAGCGGGGACACAGCCGGACCCAGCAGGACACAGCGGGGGAAACAGCGGGACACAGCAGGACACAGCAGGGGACACTGCAGGGACACATTGGGACACAGTAGGACACAGCGTAGGACAAAGCAGGAGACAGAAGAGGACACAGCGAGGACACAGAGGGGACTCAGCAGGGGACATAGTGGGAAAAAAGCGGGACACCACGGGACACAGTAGGACACAACGGGACACAGCGGGGGACACAGTAGGACAGAGCGGGGGACACAGCGGGGGACAGAGGGGGACACCACGAATAACAGAGCAAGGACACAGCGGGAACCACCGTGACACAGCCTCGATACAGCGGGATTCACAGCGTTACACAGCGTGGTACACAGCTGTGGACACAACGGGACACAGTGGGGGCACAGCGGGACACAGCGGGACACAGTTGGACACAGCGGGGAGAAAGCGTGAGACACAGCGGGGGACAGAGCGGGAGACAGAGGGGGACACAGTGAGGACACAACGGGACACAGCGGTGACAAATCGGGGGACACAGAGGGACACAGCGGGGGACACAGAGGGGGAGACAGCAGGACACAGCGGGACACAGCGGGAGACACAGTTGGGACACAGTGGGACACAGCGGGGGACACAGTGAGGACACATTGGGCCACAGCGGGGACACAGCGGGACTCAGCAGGCGACACAGCGGGACTCAGCAGGCGACACAGCAGTACACAGCGGGACAATGCGGGACACAGCAGGGGACATTGAGGGGTACACAGCGGGACACAGCGGGTAACACAGCGAGGACACAGCGGGACCCAGCGGGACACAGCGTCGATACAGCATTACACAGCGTGTTACACAGCTGTGGACACCACGGGACACAGTGGGGGCACAGCGGGACACAGCGGGACACAGTGGGACAAAGCATGGACAAATCGTGAGACACAGCGAGGGACAGAGGGGGAGACAGCGGGTGACACAGCGACGACACAGCAGGGCACAGCGGGACACAGCAGGGACAGAGCGGGACACAGCAGGACACAGCGGGACACAGCGGGGGACACAGCGGGACACAGCGGGGGACGCAGCGAGAACACAGCGGGACAAAGCGGGACAAAGCAGGGGACACAGCGGTGAAACAGCTGGACACAACGGAGTACATAGCGGGACACAGCATGCACACAGGGGGACACAGTGGGACACAGCGGGACACAGCAGGGACAGGGACAGAGCGGGACAGAGCGGGACAGAGTGGGACACAGCGGGTGACCCAGCGGGACACAGCGGGGGACCCAGTGAGGAAACAGCGGGACACAGCTGGGGACACAGCGAGGACACAGCGGGGGACAAAGCGGGGGACACAGCGGGACACAGCGAGGAACAGCGTAGATACAGCGGGGACACAGCGTTACACAGCGTGGTACACAGCTGTGGATACAACGGGACACAGTGTGGGCACAGCGGGACACAGCGGGTCACAGTGGGACACAGCGGGGACAAAGCGTGAGACACAGCGGGGGACAGAGCGGGAGACAGCGGGGGACACAGCGAGGACACAGCGGGGACTCAGCGGGGTCACAGCGGGATACAGCGTGACACAGAGTGACACAGCGGGACACAGCAGAGGACACAGCGGGACACAGCGGAGGACAGAGCGACGACACAGCAGGACACAGCGGGGACTCAGGGGGACTCAGCAGGGTTACAGCAGGACACAACGGGACACAGCAGGACACAGCGTGACACAGCGGGGACACAGCAGGGACACAGCAGGGACACAGCGGGGGACACAGCGGGACAAAACGGGACACAGCGGAGGACACAGTAGGACAGAGCAGGGGACACAGTGGGGGACAGAGAGGGACAACACGAATAACAGAGCAAGGACAGAGAGGGACCCAGCGGGACACAGCCTCGATACAGCGGGATTCACAGCATTACACAGCAGGTTACACAGCTGGGGACACAAAGGGACACAGTGGTGGACACAGCGGGACACAGCGGGACAGAGTGTGATACAGATGGGATAAAGCGTGAGACACAGCGGGGGACAGAGCGGGAGACAGCGGGGGACACAGCGAGGACACAGCGGGACACAGCGGGGACACAGCGGAGACAAAGCAGGGACTCAGCTGGGGACACAGCGGGGGACAAAGCGGGACACCACGGAACACAGCGGGACACAGCGCGAAACATCGGTGACCCTGCGGGGACACAGCGGGACACAGCGGGGGACACAGCAGGAAACAGCGGGACAGAGTGGGGGACACAGCGGGACACAGCGGGGGACACAGCGAGGACACAGTGGGACACAGCGTGGGACAAAGTGGGAGAAAGCGGGGCACACAGCGAGGACACAGCAGGACACCGAGGGGACTCAGCGGGGAACACAGCTGGGGACAAAGTGGACACCATGGGACACAGTGTGACACAGCGGGACACAGCGGCGACACTGCGGGGACACAGCGGGACAAAGCGGGGGACACAGCCTGACACAACGGAGTACACAGCGGGACACAGCGGGCACAAAGTGGGGACACAGCGTGACACAGCAGGACATAGCAGGGACAGAGCGGGACACAGCGGGACACAGAGGGGCCACAGCGGGGACACACTGGGACACTGAGGGTCACAGCAGGGACACAGCGGGACAAAGCGGGACACATCAGGACACAGCGGGGGACATAGCGGGACACAGCAGGGGACACAGCGAGGACACAGCGGGACACAGCGGGAGACACAGCGAGGACACAGCGGGACACAGCGGGGGAAAAAGCGGGACACAGCGGGGACACAGCAGTGGACACAGCGGTAGACAGCGGGGGACACAGCGGGACACAGTAGGGGACACAGCGGGGGCCACAGCGGGACACAGTGGGACACAACTGGGGACACAGCGGTACACAGCGGTGGACACAGCGGGACACAGCGGTGGACACAGCGAGGACACAGCGGGACCCAGCGGGACACAGCGTCGATACAGTGGGGACAGAGTGGGCCACAGCGGGGTACACAGCTGGGGACACAACGGGGCACATCGGGGGACACAGCAAGTACTCAGCGGAACACAGCGTGTGACACAGTGAGGACACAGGGGGACACAGCAGGACACAGCGGGACACAGCAGGAACACAGCAGTAGTCACAGCAGGACACAGCAGGGGACACAGCGGGACACAGCGGGGGACACAGGGAGGACAGAGCGGGACACAGCGGGACTCAGCGGGACTCAGCGCGACACAGCGGGGACACAGCGGGACACAGCGGGGTACACAGCTGGACACAGCGGGGTACACAGCTGGGGACACAACGGAACACAGCGGGGGACACATTGAGGACACAGCAGGACACAGCGGGGACACAGCGGGGACACTGCTGGAACATAGCAGGACACAGCTGGGTACACAGCGGGACACAGCGGGACACAGTTTGGGACACAGCGGGGACATAGCGGGACACAGCGGGGGACACAGCGAGGACACAGTGGGACACAGCGTGGGACAAAGTGGGAGACAGCGGGGCACACAGCGAGGACACAGGAGGACACCGAGGGGACTCAGCGGGGGACACAGCTGGGGACAAAGCAGGACACCATGGGACACAGTGTGACACAGCGGGACACAGCGGGACACAGTTGGACACAGCGGGGAGAAAGCGTGAGACACAGCGGGGGACAGAGCGGGAGACAGAGGGGGACACAGCGAGGACAAAACGGGACACAGCGGTGACAAAGCGGGGGACACAGAGGGAAACAGCGGCGGACACAGAGGGGGAGACAGCAGGACACAGCGGGACACAGCGGGGGACACAGTTGGGACACAGCGGGGGACACAGCGAGGACACATTGGGACACAGTGGGGACACAGCGGGACTCAGCAGGCGACACAGCAGTACACAGCGGGACAATGCGGGACACAGCAGGGGACACAGAGGGGTACACAGCGGGACACAGCGGGGAACACAGCGAGGACACAGCGGGACACAGCGGGACACAGCGTCGATACAGCGGGTACACAGCATTACACAGCGTGTTACACAGCTGTGGACATCACGGGACACAGTGGGGACACAGCGGGACACAGCGGGACACAGTGGGACAAAGCAAGGATAAATCGTGAGACACAGCGAGGGACAGAGCGGGAGACAGCGGGGGACACAGCGACGACACAGCAGGGCACAGCGGGACACATCCGGGACAGAGCGGGACACAGCGGGGGAGGCACGGAGGACACAGCGGGACAAAGCGGGGGACACAGCGGTGAAACAGCTGGACACAACGGACTACATAGCGGGACACAGCGCACACACAGGGAGACACAGCGGGACACAGCGGAACACAGTGGGACACAGTGGGGGACACAGCAGGACACAGCGGGGGACCCAGCTAGGACAAAGTGGAACACAGCTGGGGACACAGCGAGGACACAGCGGGGGACACAGCGGGGGACACAGCGGGACACAGCGAGGAACAGCGTAGATACAGCGGGGACACAGCGTTACACAGCTTGGTACACAGCTGTGGACACAACGGGACACAGTGGGGGCACAGCGGCACACAGCGGGACACAGTGGGACACAGCGGGGACAAAGCGTGAGACACAGCAGGGGACAGAGCGGAAGACAACGGGGGACACGTCGAGGACACAGCGGGACACAGCGGTGACACAGCGGGGGAAACAGCGGTACACAGCGGGGCACACAGCAGTACACAGCGGGACACAGCAGGACACAGTGGGACACAGCGGGGGAAACAGCGGGGGACACAGCGGGACACAGCGGGACACAACGGGGGATTCAGGGGAGACACAGCGGGACACAGCGGGACACAGAGGGGGACATAGCTGGACACAACGGAGGACACAGGTTGGACACAGTGTGACACAGCGGGACACAGCGGGGAACACAGCAAGGACACATTGGGACACAGCGGGGACACAGCGGGGAAACAGCGGGACTCAGCGGGGGACACAGCAGTACACAGCGGGACACAGCGGGAAACAGCGGTACACAGCGGGGACAAAGCGGGGACTCAGCGGGGGACAGAGCGGGGGACAAAGTGGGACACCACGGAACACAGCGGGACACAGCTGGGGACACAGCGGGACACAGAGTGGGACACGGCGGGACACAGCGGGGGAGACCGCGGGACTCAGCAGGGGACACAGCAGTACACATCGGGACACAGTGGGACACAGCAGGGGCCATAGTGGGGTACACAGCCAGACAAAGCAGGGGACACAGCGGGACACAGCGGGACACAGCGGGGACACAGCGGGGGACACAGTGAGGACACAGCGGGATAGAGCTTGTGATACAGTGAGGACACAGCGGAACACAGCGTGACACAGCGGGGACACAGCGGGGGACACAGCGTGGGACACAGTGGGGTACACAGCGGGACACAGCAGGGGATAGAGAGGGGGACACAGCGCGACACAGCGGGGACACAGCGTAGACACAGCGGAACACAGCGGGACCCAAAGGGGGACACAGCAGGACACTGCGGGGGACACAGTAAGGACACAACGGGACAGAGTGGGGGATACAGCGAGGACTAAGCGGGACACAGCAGGGGACACAGTGAGGAAACAGCAGGACACAGCGGGAACTCAGCGGGAGACAGTGTGACACAGCAGGACACAGCGAGGGACAGAGCGGGACACAGTGGAACACAGTGGGGGACCCAGCAGGACACAGCGGGGAACACAGCGAGGACACAGCGGGACCCAGGGGACACAGCGTCGATACAGCGGGAACATAACGGGACACAGCAGGGACACACCGGGGGACAGCGGGGACACAGCCCGGACACAGCTGGGGACACAGCGGGGGACACAGAGGGAAACAGCGGGGACACAGCAGGGACACAGTGGGGGACAAATCTGGGGACACAGCGGGAAACAGCGGGATACAGCGGGGACACAGCAGGGGACACAGAGGGATAGAGCTGAAGACTCATCGGGAACACATGTGGGAAACAGTGGGACACAGCGGGGACACAGCGTGACTCAGCAGAGACACAGCGAGGGACACAAGGTAACACAGCGGGGACACAGCAGGACACATCGGCAGACACAGTGGGACACAGCGGGACACAGCGGGGACACTGCGGGGGACACAGCAGGACACAACGGGGACACAGCAGGGACACAGCGGAACACAGCGGGACACAGCGGGGAACACAGCAGGACACAGCGGGAACTCAGCGGGGGACACAGCAGGGACACAGCGGGACAAAGCAGGGGACATTGGGGACACAGCGGGGGACAACGGGGACACAGCGGGACACAGCGGGGAAACAGCGAGGACACAGCGGGACACAGCGGGGACAGAGCTGGATAGTACGGGGTACACAGCGGGACATTGTGTGGACACATCGAGGACACAGCGGGACACAGTGGGACACAGCAGGACACAGCAGGACACAGCGGGACACAGCGGGATACACAGCGAGGACACAGCTGGCCCAGGGGGACACAGCGGGGACACAGCTGGACACAGCGGGGTACACAGCGGGACACAGCGGGGACACAGCGAGGACACAACAGGACACAGCAGGACACAGTGGGACACAGCATGACACAGCGGGACACAGCGGAGGACACAGCGAGAAATCAGAGCAGGACATAGTGGAGGAAACAGTGGGACACAGCGGGGAAACAGC
>NW_012292778.1:0-5590 GCF_000151885.1 Dipodomys ordii | reverse complement strand
GGAGAAGCAGAAGAAGCAGCAGCAGGAGAAGCAGAAGCAGAAGAAGCCGAAGAAAGCAGAAGCAGAACCTGAAGCAGAAGGAGAAGCAGGAGAAAGCAGAAGAAAGCAGAATCTGGAGAAGCAGAAGGAGAAGCAGAAGCAGAAAGAGAAGCAAAAAGCAGAAGGAGAAAGCAGAAGAAACAGAGGAAGCAGAGGCAGTAGCAGAAGAAGCAGAAGATGCAGAAGCAGAAGGAGAAGCATAAGGAAAAGCAGAAGAACGAGAAGGAGAAGGAGAAGGAGAAGGAGAAACAGAAGGAGAAGCAGAAAGAGAAGCAGAAGAAGGAGCAGGAGAAGGAAAAGCAGCAGGAGAAGCAGAAAGAGCAGCAGAAGGAGAAGCAGGAGAAGCAGAAACAGGAGAAGCAGAAGCAGAAGAAACAGGAGAAGGACAAGAAGCAGAAGCAGAAGGAGAAGCAGAAACAGAAACAGAAGGAGAAGCAGAAAGAGAAGGAGGGGAAGCAGAAGAAGCAGAAGCAGGAGAAGCAGAAGCATAAGAATCCGAAGAAGCAGAAGCAGAACCTGAAGCAGAAGGAGAAGCAGAAGAAACAGAAGAAGTAGAAGCAGTAGCAGTTGTAGCAGAAGCAGAACGAAAAGCAGAAGAACAAGATGGAGAAGGAGAAACAGAAGGAGCAGCAGAAGGAGAAGCAGAAAGAGAAGCAGGTAAAGCAGAAGAAGAAGAAGCAGAAGGAGAATCAGAAGGAGAAGCAGAAGAAGAAGAAGGAGAAGCAGAAGAAGATGCAGAAGGAGAAGCAGAAGAAGCAGAAGCAGAAGGAGAAGAAGGGAAAGCAGAAGAAGCAGAAGCAGAAGGAGAAGGAGAAGCAGAAGCAGAAGAAGAAGCATAAGGACAAACACAAGCAGAAGGAGATGCAGAATGAGAAGCAGGAGAAAGAGAAGAAGCAGAAGCTGAAGGAGAAGCAGAAGTAGGAGAAGGAGAAGGAGGAGAAGCAGAAGCAGAAGGAGAAGCAGAAGCGGAATGAGAAGCAGAAACAGAAGCAGGAGAAGCACAAGAAAAAGAAGCAGGAGAAGCCGAAAGAGAAGAAGCAGAAGAAGCAGAAACAGAAGCAGAAGTAGAAGCAGAAGCAGAAGGAGAAGCAGCAGAACAAGTAGAACCAGAAATTCAGGCAGGAGAAACAGAAGAAGCAGAAGCAGCAGCAGAAGGAGAAGCAAAAAGAGAAGCAGAAGAAGAAGAACCAGCAAAAGGAGAAGCAGCAGAAGAAGCAGAAAAACAAGCAGGAGAAGGACAAGCAGAAAGAGAAGTAGAAGCAGAAGAAGCAGAAGAAGAAGAAGAAGAAGCAGAAGAAGCATAAGAAGCAGAAGCAGGAGAAGCAGAACCAGAAGAAAAAGAAGAAGCATAAGAAGCAGAAGCAGAGGGAGAAGCAGAAGAAGGAGAAGGAGCAGCAGAAGGAGAAGCAGAAGGAGAATCAGGAGGAGAAGCAGAAGAAGGAGAAGCAGAAGCAGAAGAAGAAGCAGAAGAAGAAGCAGAAGCAGAAGAAGATGCAGAAGGAGAAGCAGGAGAAGCAGAAGAAGCAGAAGCAGAAGGAGAAGCAGAAGTAGGAGATGGAGAAGGAGAAGGAAGGGCAGCAGAATCAATAGGAGAAGTAGAGGAGAAGAAGGAGCAGAATGAGAAGCAGAAAGAGAAGCAGTAGAAGCAGAAGAAGCAGGAAAAGCAGAAGCAAAAGAAAGAGAAGAAGAAGACGAAGAAGAAGAAGAAGAAGAAGAAGAAGAAGAAGAAGAAGAAGAAGAAGAAGAAGAAGGAGAAGAAGCATAAGGAGAAGCAGTAGAAGCAGAAGAAGCAGATGCAGGAGAAGCAGAAGCAGAAGAAAAAGAATAAGCAAAAGAAGCAGAAGCAAAAGCACTGGGAGAAGCAGAAGAAGGAGAAGGAGAAGGAGCAGCAGAAGGAGAAAGAGAAGGAGAAAGAGAAGGAGAACAAGAAGGAGAAGCAGGAGAATCAGAAGAAGCAGAAGAGGAAGCAGAAAGAGGAGAAGAAGGAGAAGCAGAATTAGAATCAGATGAAACAGAAGAAGAAGCAGAAGAAACAGAAGCAAAAGAAACAGAAGAAGGAGAAGAGCAGAATCAGAAGGAGAAGGAGAAGCAGAAGCGAAGGAGAAGCAGAAAGAGAAGCAGGAGAAGCAGAAGCAGGAGAAGCAGAAGAAACAGGAGAAGCCGAAGAAGCAGAAGCAGAATCTGAAGCAGAAGGGAGAAACAGAAGAAGCACAATCTGAAGCAGAAGCAGAAGAAACTGTAATAGTATAATAAGCAGAAGCAGAAGCAGCAAGAGAAGCAGAAGAAGAAGAAGTCGGAGAAGGCGAGAGAGAAGGATTAGGAGTAGGAGAAGCAAAAGGATAAGCAGAAGCAGAAAGAGACGCAGAAGGAAAAGCAGCACGAGAAGTAGGAGAAGCAGGAGAAGCAGAAGCAGGAGAAGCAGAAGAAAGAGAAGACGCAGAAGCAGAATGAGAAGCAGAAGGAGAAATTGAAGCAGAAGCAGAAGGAGAAGCAGAAGCAAAAGGAGAAGCAGAAGAAGAGAAGGAGAAGCAGAACGAGAAGCAGGAGAAGCAGAAGCAGGAGAAGCAGAAGCAGGAGAAGCAGAAGCAGGAGAAGCAGAAGCAGAAGAAACAGAAGAAGGAGAAGAAGCAGAAACAGAAGGAGAAGCAGAAACAGAAGGAAAAGCAGAAATAGAAGCAGGAGCAGCAGAAGAAGCAGCAGCAGGAGAAGCAGAAGCAGAAGAAGCCGAAGAAGCAGAAGCAGAACCTGAAGCATAAGGAGATACAGGAGAAGCAGAAGAAGCAGAATCTGGAGAAGCAGAAGGAGAAGCAGAAGCAGAAAGAGAAGCAAAAGCTGAAGGAGAAGCAGAAGGAGAAGCAGAAGAAACAGAAGAGGCAGAGGCAGTAGCAGAAGAAGCAGAAGATGCAGAAGCAGAAGGAGAAGCAGAAGCAGTAGTAGAAGCAGAAGAAGGAGAAGCATAAAGAGAAACAGAAGGAGAAGCAGGAGAAGCAGAAGCAGGAGAAGCAGAATCAGAAGAAATAGAAGAAGGAGAAGAAGCAGAAAGAGAAGCAGAAACAGAAGGAGAAGCAGAAAAAGAAGCAGAAGAAGCCGAAGAAGCAAAAGCAGAACCTAAAGCAGAAGGAGAAGCAGGAGAAGCAGAAGAAGCAGAATCTGGAGAAGAAGAAGGAGAACCAGAAGGAGAAGCAGAAGCCGAAAGAGAAGCAAAAGCAGAAGGAGAAGCAGAAGAAACAGAAGAAGCAGAAGCAGTAGCAGAAGAAGCTGAAGATGCAGAAGCAGAAGGAGAAGCAGAAGGAAAAGCAGAACAAGAAGGAGAAGGAGAAACAGAAGGAGAAGCAGAAGGAGAAGCAGAAGGAGAAGCAGGAAAAGGAGAATTAGCAGTAGCAGTCGGAGAAGGAGAAGCAGAAGTAGAAGAAGAAGAATAAGGACAAGCACAAGCAGAAGGAGATGCAGAAGGAGAAGCAGAAGAAGCAGAAACAGAAGGAGTAGAAGAAGAAGAAGAAGCAGAAGAAGCAGAAGCAGAAGCAGTAAGAGAAGCAGACGAAGAGAAGCAGAACGAGGAGCAGGAGAAGCAGAAGTAGAAGAAACAGAAGAAGGAGAAGTAGCAGAAGGAGAAGCAGAAGGAGAAGCAGAAAGAGAAGCAGAAACAGAAGGAGAAGCAGAAAGAGAAAGAGGGGAAGCAGAAGAAGCAGAAGCATAAGAATCCGAAGAAGCAGAAGCAGAACCTGAAGCAGGAGAAGTAGAAGAAGCAGAATCTGGAGAAGCAGAATGAGAAGCAGAAGGAGAAGCAGAAGCAGAAAGAGAATCAAAAGCAGAAGTAGAAGCAGAAGAAGCAGAAGCAATAGTCGTTGTTGCAGAAGCAGAAGGAGAAGCAGTAGGAAAAGCAGAAGAACGAGAAGGAGAAGGAGAAGCAGAAGGTGAATCAGAAGGAGAAGCAGAAGAAGGAGAAGGAGAAGCAGAAGCAGAAGAAGCAGCAGAAGGAGAAGCAGAATCAGAATAAGATGCAGAAGGAGAAGCAGGAGAAGCAGAAGAAGCAGAAGCAGAAGAAGAAGCAGAAGAAGGAGAAGGAGAAGGAGAAGGAAGGGCAGCAGAAGCAATAGTAGAAGCAGAAGGAGAAGCAGAAGAATGAGGAGAAGAAAGAGAAGCAGGAAAAGCACAAATGCAGAAGCAGGAGAAGCAGCAGCAGGAGAAGCCGAAGCAGAAGAAGATGCAGAACGAGAAGCAGGAGAAGCAGAAGAAGCAGAAGCAGAAGGAGAATCAGAAGTAGGAGAAGGAGAAGGAGAAGGAAGGGCAGCAGAAGCAATAGCAGAAGCAGAAGGAGAAGCAGAAGCAGAATGAGAAGCAGAAAGAGAAGCAGTAGAAGCAGAAGAAGTAGGAAAAGCAGAAGTAGAAGAAAGAGAAGAAGAAGAAGAAGAAGAAGAAGAAGAAGAAGAAGAAGAAGAAGAAGAAGAAGAAGAAGAAGAAGAAGAAGAAGAAGAAGAAGAAGAAGAAGAAGAAGAAGAAGAAGAAGAGGAAGAAGAACAGGAAGCAGCAGCATAAGGAGAAGCATAAGGAGAAGCATTAGAAGCAGAAGCAGAAGCAGAAGCAGAAGAAAAAGAATAAGCAAAAGAAGCAGAAGCAGAAGCAGTGGGAGAAGCAGAAGAAGGAGAAGGAGAAGGAGCAGCAGAAGGAGAAGCAGAAGCAGAAAGAGAAGCAGAAACAGAAGGAGAACACGAAGGAGAAGCAGGAGAATCAGAAGAAGCAGAAGTAGAAGCAGAAAGAGGAGAAGAACGAGAAGCAGAAGTAGAATCAGAAGAAACAGAAGAAGAAGAAGAAGAAGAAGAAACAGAAGCAAAAGAAAGAGAAAAGGAGAAGAGCAGAAGCAGAAGCAGAAGGAGAAGCAGAGGCAGAAGGAGAAGCAGAGAAGTATAAGAAGCAGGAGAAGCAGAAGAAGAAGAAGGAGAAGGCGAAAAAAAAGGATTAGGAGTAGGAGAAGCAAAAGGATAAGCAGAAGCAGAAAGAGACGCAGAAGGAGAAGCAGCACGAGAAGTAGGAGAACCAGGAGAAGAAGAAGCAGGAGAAGCAGAAGAAACAGAAGACGCAGAAGCAGAATGAGAAGCAGAAGGGGAAATTGAAGCAGAAGTAGAAGGAGAAGCAGAAGAAGGAGAAGGAGAAGCAGAAAGAGAAGCAGAAAGAGAAGCAGAACGAGAAGCAGGAGAAGCAGAAGCAGGAAAAGTAGAAGCACAAGAAACAGAAGAAGGAGAAGAAGCAGAAGGAGAACCAGAAACAGAAGGAAAACAGAAAGAGAAGCAGGAGAAGCAGAAGAAGCAGCAGCAGGAGAAGCAGAAGCAGAAGAAGCCGAAGAAGCAGAAGCAGAACCTGAAGCAGAAGGAGAAGCAGGAGAAGCAGAAGAAGCAGAATCTGGAGAAGCAGAAGGATAAGCAGAAGCAGAAAGAGAAGCAAAAGCAGAAGGAAAAGCGGAAGAAACGGAAGAAGCAGAGGCAGTAGCAGAAGAAGCAGAAGATGCAGAAGCAGAAGGAGAAGCAGAATGAAAAGCAGAAGAACGAGAAGGAGA
>NW_012292777.1:0-1735 GCF_000151885.1 Dipodomys ordii | reverse complement strand
CAGAGAGAGAATCAAAAGGAGAAGGAGAAGCGGAAGAAACAGAAGAAGCAGAAGCAGTAGCAGTTGCAGCAGAAGCAGAAGGAGAAGCAAAAGTAAAAGCAGAAGAACGAGAAGAAGAAGGAGAAACAGAAGGAGAAACAGAAGGAGAAGCAGAAGGAGAAACAGAAGCAGAAGAAGCAGCAGAAGGAGAAGCAGAAGCAGAAGAAGATGCAGAAGTAGAAGCAGGAGAAGCAGAAGAAGCAGAAGCAGAAGGAGAAGGAGAAGTAGGAGAATGAGAAGGAAGAGCCGCAGAAGCAATAGAAGAAGCAGAAGGAGAAGCAGAAGCAGAAAGAGAAGCAGTAGAAGAAGAAGAAGCAGGAAAAGCAGAAGCAGCAGAAAGAGAAGAAGAAGAAGAAGAAGAAGAAGAAGAAGAAGAAGAAGAAGAAGAAGAAGAAGAAGAAGAAGAAGAAGAAGAAGAAGAAGAAGAAGAAGAAGAAGACGAAGAAGAAGAAGAAGAAGACGAAGAAGAAGAAGAAGAAGAAGAAGAAGAAGAAGAAGAAGAAGAAGAAGAAGAAGAAGAAGCATAAGGAGAAGCAGTAGAAGCAGAAGAAGCAGAAGCAGGAAGAGCAGAAGCAGAAGAAAAAGAATAAGCAAAAGAAGCAGAAGCAGAAGCAGTGGGAGAAGCAGAAGAAGGAGAAGGAGAAGGAGCAGCAGAAGGAGAAGCAGAAGCAGAAAGAGAAGCAGAAACAGAAGGAGAACAAGAAGGAGAAGCAGGAGAATCAGAAGAAGCAGAAGTAGAAGCAGAAAGAGGAGGAGAAGGAGAAGCAGAAATTGAATCAGAAGAAACAGAAGAAGAAGCAGAAGAAACAGAAGCAAAAGAAACAGAAGAAGGAGAAGAGCAGAAGCAGAAGCAGAATGAGAAGCAGAAGCAGAAGGAGAAGCAGAAAGAGAAGCTGGAGAAGCAGAAGAAGCAGGAGAAGCAGAAGAAACAGGAGAAGCCGAAGAAGCAGAAGCAGAATCTGAAGCAGAAGGAGAAACAGAAGAAGCACAATCTGAAGCAGAAGCAGAAGAAACAGTAATAGTAGAATAAGCAGAAGCAGCAAGAGAAGCAGAAGAAGAAGAAGTCGGAGAATGCGAGAGAGAAGGATTAGGAGTAGGAGAAGCAAAAGGATAAACAGAAGCAGAAAGAGACGCAGAAGGAAAAGCAGCACGAGAAGTAGGAGGAGCAGGAGAAGCAGAAGCAGGAGAAGCAGAATAAACAGAAGACGAAGAAGCAGAATGAGAAGCAGAAAGAGAAATTGAAGCAGAAGCAGAAGCAGAAGGAGAAGCAGAAGCAAAAGGAGAAGCAGAAGAAGGAGAAGGAGAAGCAGAACGAGAAGCAGGAGAAGCAGAAGCAGGAGAAGCAGAAGCAGAAGAAACAGAAGAAGGAGAAGAAGCAGAAGCAGAAGGAGAAGCAGAAACAGAAGGAAAAGCAAAAAGAGAAGCAGGAGAAGCAGAAGCAGAAGCAGAACCTGAAGCAGAAGGAGAAGCAGGAGAAGCAGAAGAAGCAGAATCTGGAGAAGCAGAAGGAGAAGCAGAAGCAGAAAGAGAAGCAAAAGCAGAAGGAGAAGCAGAAGAAACAGAAGAAGCAGAGGCAGTAGCAGAAGAAGCAGAAGATGCAGAAGCAGAAGGAGAAGCAGAAGGAAAAGCAGAAGAACGAGAAGGAGAAGGAGAAACAGAAGGAGAAGCAGAAAGAGAAGCAGAAGAAGGAGCAGGA
>NW_012292776.1:0-7326 GCF_000151885.1 Dipodomys ordii | reverse complement strand
TCAGAGGAGAAGAGAAGGATTAGGAGTAGGAGGAGCAGAAGAAGAAGAATCTGGAGAAGAAGAAGGAGAACCAGAAGGAGAAGCAGAAGCAGAAAGAGAAGCAAAAGCAGAAGGAGAAGCAGAAGAAACAGAAGAAGCAGAAGCAGTAGCAGAAGAAGCTGAAGATGCAGAAGCAGAAAGAGAAGCAGAAGGAATAGCAGAAGAACAAGAAGGAGAAACAGAAGGAGAAGCAGAAGGACAAGCAGAAGGACAAGCAGGAAAAGAAGAAGAAGCAGAAGCAGACGGAGAAGCAGAAGAAGGAGAAGGAGAAGCAGAAGAAGAAGCAGAAGGAAAAGCACCAGCAGAAGGAGATGCAGAAGGAGAAGCAGCAGAAGCAGAAGAAACAGAAGCAGAAGGAGAAGAAGAAGGAGAAGAAGCAGAATCAGAAGAAGCAGAAGCAGAAATAGAAAGAGAAGCCGACGAAGAGAAGCAGAAGGAGAAGCAGGAGAAGCAGAAGAAGCAGAAGCGGGAGAAGCAGAAGAAGAAGAAACAGAAGAAGGAGAAGTAGCAGAAGGAGAAGGAGAAAGAGAAGCAGGAAAAGCAGAAGAAGCAGAAGCAGGAGAAGAAGAAGCAGAAAACAGGAGAAGGACAAGAAGTAGAAGCAGGTGGAGAAGCAGATACAGAAGAAGAAGCAGGAAGAGAAAGAGGGGAAGCAGAAGAAGCAGAAGCAGGAGAAGCAGAAGCATAAGAATCCGAAGAAGCAGAAGCAGAACCTGAAGCAGAAGGAGAAGCAGGAGAAGGAGAAGAAGCAGAATCTGGAGAAGCAGAATGAGAAGCTGAAGTAGAAGCAGAAGCAGAAGCAGAAAGAGAATCAAAAGCAGAAGGAGAAGCAGAAGAAACAGAAGAAGCAGAAGCAGTAGCAGTTGCAGCAGAAGCAGAAGGAGAAGCAGAAGGAAAAGCAGAAGAACGAGAAGGAGAAGGAGAAACAGAAGGAGAAGCAGAAGGAGAATTAGGAGAAGCAGAAGGAGAAGCAGAAGGAGAAACAGAAGCAGAAGAAGCAGCAGAAGGAGAAGCAGAAGCAGAAGAAGATGCATAAGGAGAAGCAGGAGAAGCAGAAGAAGCAGAAGCAGAAGGAGAAGAAGAAGGAGAAGAAGCAGAATCAGAAGAAGCAGAAGCAGAAATAGAAAGAGAAGCCGACGAAGAGAAGCAGAACGAGAATTAGGAGAAGCAGAAGAAGCATAAGCGGGAGAAGCAGAAGAAGAAGAAACAGAAGAAGGAGAAGGAGCAGAAGGAGAAGCAGAAAGAGAAGCAGGAAAAGCAGAAGCAGAAGCTGGAAAAGCAGAAGCAGAAGAAACAGAACAAGCAGAAGAAGCAGGACGAGGAGCAGAAGAAGAAGAAGGAGAAAGAGAAGGATTAGGAGTAGGAGGAGCAGAAGAAGAAGAATCTGGAGAAGAAGAAGGAGAACCAGAAGGAGAAGCAGAAGCAGAAAGAGAAGCAAAAGCAGAAGGAGAAGCAGAAGAAACAGAAGAAGCAGAAGCAGTAGCAGAAGAAGCTGAAGATGCAGAAGCAGAAAGAGAAGCAGAAGGAATAGCAGAAGAACAAGAAGGAGAAACAGAAGGAGAAGCAGAAGGAGAAGCAGAAGGAGAAGCAGGAAAAGAAGAAGAAGCAGAAGCAGACGGAGAAGCAGAAGAAGGAGAAGGAGAAGCAGAAGCAGAAGAAGAAGCAGAAGGAAAAGCACAAGCAGAAGGAGATGCAGAAGGAGAAGCAGCAGAAGCAGAAGAAACAGAAGCAGAAGGAGAAGAAGAAGGAGAAGAAGCAGAATCAGAAGAAGCAGAAGCAGAAATAGAAAGAGAAGCCGACGAAGAGAAGCAGAACGAGAAGCAGGAGAAGCAGAAGAAGCAGAAGCGGGAGAAGCAGAAGAAGAAGAAACAGAAGAAGGAGAAGGAGCAGAAGGAGAAGCAGAAAGAAAAGCAGGAAAAGCAGAAGAAGCAGAAGCAGGAGAAGAAGAAGCAGAAAACAGGAGAAGGACAAGAAGTAGAAGCAGGTGGAGAAGCAGAAACAGAAGAAGAAGCAGAAAGAGAAAGAGGGGAAGCAGAAGAAGCAGAAGCAGGAGAAGCAGAAGCATAAGAATCCGAAGAAGCAGAAGCAGAACCTGAAGCAGAAGGAGAAGCAGGAGAAGGAGAAGAAGCAGAATCTGGAGAAGCAGAATGAGAAGCTGAAGTAGAAGCAGAAGCAGAAGCAGAAAGAGAATCAAAAGCAGAAGGAGAAGCAGAAGAAACAGAAGAAGCAGAAGCAGTAGCAGTTGCAGCAGAAGCAGAAGGAGAAGCAGAAGGAAAAGCAGAAGAACGAGAAGGAGAAGGAGAAACAGAAGGAGAAGCAGAAGGAGAATTAGGAGAAGCAGAAGGAGAAGCAGAATGAGAAACAGAAGCAGAAGAAGCAGCAGAAGGAGAAGCAGAAGCAGAAGAAGATGCATAAGGAGAAGCAGGAGAAGCAGAAGAAGCAGAAGCAGAAGGAGAAGAAGAAGGAGAAGAAGCAGAATCAGAAGAAGCAGAAGCAGAAATAGAAAGAGAAGCCGACGAAGAGAATCAGAACGAGAATTAGGAGAAGCAGAAGAAGCATAAGCGGGAGAAGCAGAAGAAGAAGAAACAGAAGAAGGAGAAGGAGCAGAAGGAGAAGCAGAAAGAGAAGCAGGGAAAGCAGAAGAAGCAGAAGCTGGAAAAGCAGAAGCAGAAGAAACAGAACAAGCAGAAGAAGCAGGACGAGAAGCAGAAGAAGAAGAAGGAGAAAGAGAAGGATTAGAAGTAGGAGGAGCAGAAGCACAATAAGAAGCAGAAAGAGAAGCAGAAGGAGAAGCAGAAGGAGAAACAGAAGAAGCAGAAGCAGGAGAAGCAGAAGCAGAATGAGAAGCACAAGAAGGAGAAATTGAAGGAGAAGGAGAATGAGACGGAGAAGCAGAAGGAGAAGTAGGAGAAGCAGAAGAAGAAGAAGCAGGAGAAGCAGAAGCAGAAGAAACAGAACAAGGAGAAGATCAGAAGCAGAAGCAGAAGGAGAAGCAGAAGAAGGAGAAGCTGAAAGCAGAAGAAGAAACAGAAAAAGCGGAAGAAGCAGAAGAAGAAGCAGCAAGAGAAGCAGAAGAAGAAGAAAAAGAGAAGGAGAAAGAGAAGGATTAGGAGTAGGAGAAACAGAAGGATAAGCAGAAGCAGAAAGAGAAGGAGAAGGAGAAGCAGGAGAAGCAGAAGAAGCAGAAGCAGGCGAAGCAGAAGCAGAATGAAAAGCAAAAGAAGGAGAATTTGAAACAGAAGAAGATGCACAAGGAGAAGCAGAAGCAGGAGTAGAAGCAGAAGAAGGAGAAGCAGAAGGAGAAGCATAAAGAGAAACAGGAGAGAAGCAGGAGAAGCAAAAGCAGGAGAAGCAGAAGCAGAAGAAATAGAAGAAGGAGAGAAGCAGAAGCAGAAAGAGAAGCAGAAACAGAAGGAGAAGCAGAAATAGAAGCAGAAGAAGCCGAAGAAGCAAAAGGAGAACCTGAAGCAGAAGGAGAAGCTGGAGAAGCAGAAGAAGAAGAATCTGGAGAAGAAGAAGGAGAACCAGAAGGAGAAGCAGAAGCAGAAAGAGAAGCAAAAGCACAAGGAGAAGCAGAAGAAACAGAAGAAGCAGTAGCAGAAGAAACTGAAGATGCAGAAGCAGAAAGAGAAGCAGAAGGAATAGCAGAAGAACAAGAAGGAGAAACAGAAGGAGAAGCAGAAGGAGAAGCAGGAAAAGAAGAAGAAGCAGAAGCAGACGGAGAAGCAGAAGAAGGAGAAGGAGAAGCAGAAGCAGAAGAAGAAGCAGAAGGAAAAGCACAAGCAGAAGGAGATGAAGAAGGAGAAGCAGGAGAAGCAGAAGAAACAGAAGCAGAAGGATAAGAAGAAGGAGAAGAAGCAGAATGAGAAGAAGCAGAAGCAGAAATAGAAAGAGAAGCCGACGAAGAGAAGCAGAAGGAGAAGCAGGAGAAGCAGAAGAAGCAGAAGCGGGAGAAGCAGAAGAAGAAGAAACAAAAGAAGGAGAAGGAGCAGAAGGAGAAGCAGAAAGAGAAGCAGGAAAAGCAGAAGAAGCAGAAGCTGGAAAAGCAGAAGCAGAAGAAACAGAACAAGCAGAAGAAGCAGAAGCAGGACGAGAAGCAGAAGAAGAAGAATGAGAAAGAGAAGGATTAGGAGTAGGAGGAGCAGAAGAAGAAGAATCTGGAGAAGAAGAAGGAGAACCAGAAGGAGAAGCAGAAGCAGAAAGAGAAGCAAAAGCAGAAGGAGAAGCAGAAGAAACAGAAGAAGCAGAAGCAGTAGCAGAAGAAGCTGAAGATGCAGAAGCAGAAAGAGAAGCAGAAGGAATAGCAGAAGAACAAGAAGGAGAAACAGAAGGAGAAGCAGAAGGACAAGCAGAAGGACAAGCAGGAAAAGAAGAAGAAGCAGAAGCAGACGGAGAAGCAGAAGAAGGAGAAGCAGAAAGAGAAGCAGGAAAAGCAGAAGAAGCAGAAGCAGGAGAAGCAGAAAACAGGAGAAGGACAAGAAGCAGAAGCAGAAGGAGAAGCAGAAACAGAAGGAGAAGCAGAAAGAGAAAGAGGGGAAGCAGAAGAAGCAGAAGCAGGAGAAGCAGAAGCATAAGAATCCGAAGAAGCAGAAGGAGAACCTGAAGCAGAAGGAGAAGCAGGAGAAGGAGAAGAAGCAGAATCTGGAGAAGCAGAATGAGAAGCTGAAGTAGAAGCAGAAGCAGAAGCAGAAGCAGAAAGAGAATCAAAAGCAGAAGGAGAAGCAGAAGAAGCAGAAGCAGTAGCAGTTGCAGCAGAAGCAGAAGGGAAAGCAGAAGAACGAGAAGGAGAAGGAGAAACAGAAGGAGAAGCACAAGGAGAATCAGATAAAGAAGCAGAAGAAGCAGAAGGAGAAGTAGAAGGAGAAACAGAAACAGAAGAAGCAGCAGAAGGAGAAGCAGAAGCAGAAGAAGATGCATAAGGAGAAGCAGGAGAAGCAGAAAAAGCAGAAGCAGAAGGAGAAGTAGAAGTAGGAGAAGGAGAAGGAAGAGCCGCAGAAGCAATAGGAGCAGAAGGAGAAGTAGAAGCAGAATGAGAAGCAGAAAGATAAGCAGTAGAAGCAGAAGAAGCAGGAAAAGAAGAAGCAGAAGAAAGAGAAGAAGAAGAAGAAGAAACAGAAGCAAAAGAAATAGAAGGAGAAGAGCAGTAGCAGAAGCAGGAGAAGCAGAAGGAGAAGGAGAAAGAGAAGCGGGAGGAGCAGAAGAAGCAGAAGCAGAAGAAACAGGAGAAGCCGAAGAAGCAGAAGCAGAATCTGAAGCAGGAGAAACAGAAGAAGCACAATCTTAAGCAGAAGCAGAAGAAACAGAAATAGTAGAATAAGCAGAAGAAGAAGCAGCAGGAGAAGCAGAAGAAGAAGAAGGAGAAGGCGAAAGAGAAGGATTAGGAGTAGGAGAAGCAAAAGGATAAGCAGAAGCAGAAAGAGACGCAGAAAGAGAAGCAGCACGAGAAGTAGGAGAAGCAGGAGAAGCAGAAGAAGGAGAAGCAGAAGAAACAGAAGACGCAGAAGGAGAAGGAGAAGCAGAAGGAGAAATTGAAGCAGAAGCAGAAGGAGAAGCAGAAGCAGAAGAAGGAGAAGGAGAAGGAGAAGCAGAAAGAGAAGCAGAAAGAGAAGCAGAACGAGAAGCTGGAGAAGCAGAAGCAGGAGAAGCAGAAGCAGAAGAAACAGAAGAAGGAGAAGAAGCAGAAGGAGAAGCAGAAACAGAAGCAAAAGCAGAAAGAGAAGCAGGAGAAGCAGAAGAAGCCTCAGCAGGAGAAGCAGAAGTAGAAGAAGCCGAAGAAGCAGAAGCAGAACCTGAAGCAGAAGGAGAAGCAGAAGAAGCAGAAGAAGCAGAATCCGGAGAAGCAGAAGGAGAAGCAGAAGCAGAAAGAGAAGGAAAAGCAGAAGGAGAAGCAGAAGAAACAAAAGAAGTAGAAGCAGTAGCCGTTGTAGCAGAAGCAGAAGGAGAAGCAGAAGGAAAAGGAGAAGAACAAGAAGGAGAAGGAGAAGGAGAAGGAGAAGCAGAAGGAGAAGCAGAAAGAGAAGAAGGTAAAGCAGAAGAAGAAGAAGCAGAAGGAGAATCAGAAGGAGAAGAAGCAGAAGCAGAAGAAGATGCAGAAGGAGAAGAAGGAGAAACAGAAGAAGAAGAAACAGAAGGAGAAGCAGGAAAAGCAGAAGAAACAGAAGCAAAAGGAGAAGCAAAAGAAGGAGAAGGAGAAGCAGAAGCAGAAGAAGAAGCATAAGGACAAGCACGAGCAGAAGGAGATGCAGAAGGAGAAGCAGGAGAAGCAGAAGCTGAAGGAGAAGCAGAAGTAGGAGAAGGAGAAGGAGGAGAAGCAGAAGCAGAAAGAGAAGCAGAAGCGGAATGAGAAGCAGAAAGAGAAGCAGGAGAAGCACAAGAAGCAGAAGCAGGAGAAGCCGAAAGAGAAGAAGAAGAAGAAGCAGAAACAGAAGCAGAAGTAGAAGCAGAAGCAGAAAGAGAAACAGCAGAAGAAGTAGAACCAGAAATTCAGGCAGGAGAAACAGTAGAAGCAGAAGCAGAAAGAGAAGCAAAAAGAGAAGCAGAAGGAGAAGTAGAAGAAGCAGCAGAAGGAGAAGCAGCAGAAGAAGCAGAAAAACAAGCAGGAGAAGCAGAAATAGAAAGAGAAGTAGAAGCAGAAGAAGCTGAAGCAGAAGAAGAAGCAGTAGAAGCATAGAAGCAGAAGCAGGAGAAGCAGAAACAGAAGAAAAAGAAGAAGCATAAGAAGCAAAAGCAGAAGCAGAGGGAGAAACAGAAGAAGGAGCAGCAGAAGGTGAAGCAGAAGGAGATGCAGAAACAGAAAGAGAAGCAGAAACAGAAGGAGAAGAAGTAGGATTAGTTGGAGAATCAGAAGAAGCAGAAGCAGAAGCCGAAGAAGGAGAAGAAAAAGCAGAAGCAGAGGAAAGGAAGGAGAAGCAGAAGAAGCAGAAGCGGGAGAAGAAGAAGAAGCAGAAGAAGCAGAAGAAGAAGAAGCAGAAGAAGAAGAAGAAGAAGAAGAAGAAGAAGAAAAAGAAGAAGAAGAAGAAGAAGAAGAAGAAGAAGAAGAAGAAACAGAAGAAGGAGAAGGAGCAGAAGGAGAAGCAGAAGCAGAAGGAGAAGCAGAAAGAGAAGGAGAAGAAGCAGTAGCAGGAGAAGCAGAAGAACAACAAACAGAAGAAGCCGAAGAAGCAGAAGCAGGACCTGAAGCAGAAGAAACAGAACAAGCAGAAGAAGCAGAAGCAGAAGCAGAACGAGAAGCAGAAGAAGAAGAAGGAGAAGGAGAAAGAGAAGGATTAGGAGTAGGAAGAGCAGAAG
>NW_012292775.1:0-3272 GCF_000151885.1 Dipodomys ordii | reverse complement strand
CTGATTCTCCAACTAATCCTTCTTCTACTCCTTCTGTTTCTGCTTCTCTTTCGCTTCGCATCTCCTTCGCTTCACCTTCGCGCTCCTTCTCCTTCTTCGTTTCTCCCTCGCTTCGCTTCGCTTCTTATGCTTCTTCTTGTTCTTCTGCTTCTGCTTCTTATGCTTCTACTGCTTCTTCTTCTGCTTCTTCTGCTTCTAATTCTCTTTCTACTTCTGCTTCTCCTGCTTGTTTTTCTGCTTCTTCTGCTGCTTCTTCAACTTCTCCTTCTGCTCCTCTTTTTGCTTCTCCTTCTGCTTCTGCTTCTTCTGTTTCTCCTGCCTGAATTTCTGGTTCTACATCTTGTGCTGCTTCTCCTTCTGCTTCTGCTTCTACTTCTGCTTCTGTTTCTGCTTCTTCTGCTTCTACTCTTTCGGCTTCTCCTGCTTCTGCTTATTGTGCTTCTCCTGCTTCTTTTTCTGCTTCTCATTCCTCTTCTGCTTCTCCTTCTGCTTCTGCTTATCCTCCGTCTCCTACTTCTGCTTCTCCTTCAGCTTCTGCTTCTTCTGCTTCTCCTGCTTCTCCTTCTGCATCGCCTTCTGCTTGTGCTTGTCCTAATGCTTCTTCTTCTGCTTCTGCTTCTCCTTCTCCTTCTCCTTCTTTTGCTTCTACTTTTGCCTCTGCTTCTTCTGCTTTTCCTG
This sequence comes from Dipodomys ordii, assembly GCF_000151885.1. NCBI lineage: Eukaryota > Metazoa > Chordata > Mammalia > Rodentia > Heteromyidae > Dipodomys > Dipodomys ordii. Next base: position 2,594 of record NW_012292775.1, on the reverse strand, counting down.
CTTCTCCTTCTGCTTCTGCTTCTCCTGCTTCTCCTTCTGCATCTTCTGCTTCTGCTTCTCCTTCTCCTTCTTCTGCTTCTCCTTCTGATTCTCCTTCTGCTTCTGCTTCTTCTGCTTTACCTGCTTCTCTTTCTGCTTCTCCTTCTGTTTCTCCTACTCCTTCTTGTTCTTCTGCTTTTCCTTCTGCTTCTCCTTCTGCTACAACGGCTACTGATTATATTCTTCTGTTTCTTCTGCTTCTCCTTCTGCTTTTGATTCTCATTCTGCTTCTGCTTCTCCTTCAGCTTCTCATTCTGCTCCTCCAGATTCTGCTTCTTCTGCTTCTCCTTCTGCTTCAGCTTCTGCTTCTGCTTCTTCGGATTCTTATGCTTCTGCTTCTCCTGCTTCTTCTGCTTCCCTCCTTCTCATTTTGCTTCTCCTTCTGTTTCTGCTTCTCCTTCTGCTTCTGCTTCTTGTCCTTCTCCTGTTTATTCTGCTTCTGCTTCTCCTGTTTCTGCATTTCCTGTTTCTCCTTCTGCTGCTCTTTCTGCTTCTCCTGCTGCTTTTCCTTCTCCTGCTCCTTCTTCTGCTTCTCTTTCTGCTTCTCCTTCTGTTTCTCCTTCTCCTTCTCGTTCTTCTGCTTTTCCTTCTGCTTCTCCTCCTGCTTCTGCATCTTCTGCTTCTTCTGCTACTGCCTCTGCTTCTTCTGTTTCTTCTGCTTCTACTCCTGCTCTCCTGCTTTTGCTTCTCTTTCTGCTTCTGCTTCTCCTTCTGCTTCTCCAGATTCTGCTTCTTCTGCTTCTCCTTCTTCTCCTTCTGCTTCAGGTTCTGCTTCTGCTTCTTCGGCTTCTTCTGCTTCTGCTTCTCCTGCTGCTGCTTCTTCTGCTTCTCCGGCTTCTCTTTTTGCTTTTCCTTCTGTTTCTGCTTCTCCTTCTGCTTCTGCTTCTTCTCCTTCTTCTGTTTCTTCTACTTCTGCTTGTCCTGCTTCTGCTTCTCGTGCTTCTCGTTCTGCTTCTCCTTCTCCTTCTTCTTCTTCTCCTTTTGCTTCTGCTTCTCCTTCTGCTTCAATTTCTCTTTCTGCTTCTCATTCTGCTTCTTCGTCTTCTGTTTCTTCTGCTTCTCCTGCTTCTGCTTCTCCTACTTCTCGTGCTGCTTTTCCTTCTGCGTCACTTTCTGCTTCTGCTTATCCTTTTGCTTCTCCTACTCCTAATCCTTCTCTCTCGCCTTCTCCGACTTCTTCTTCTTCTGCTTCTCTTGCTGCTTCTGCTTCTGCTTATTATACTATTACTGTTTCTTCTGCTTCTGCTTCAGATTGTGCTTCTTCTGTTTCTCCTTCTGCTTCAGATTCTGCTTCTGCTTCTTCGGCTTCTCCTGTTTCTTCTGCTTCTCCTGCTTCTTCTGCTTCTCCTGCTTCTCTTTCTGCTTCTCCTTCGCTTCTGCTTCTCCTTCTGCTTCTGCTTCTGCTCTTCTCCTTCTTCTGTTTCTTTTGCGTCTGTTTCTTCTGCTTCTTCTTCTGTTTCTTCTGCTTCTACTTCTGCTTCTCCTTCTTCTCCTCTTTCTGCTTCTACTTCTGCTTCTTCTGATTCTCCTGCTTCTCCTTCTTGTTCTCCTGTTTCTGCTTCTCTTTCTGCTTCTGCTTCTCCTTCTGCTGCTCCTTCTCCTTCTCCTTCTTCTGCTTCTCCCACTGCTTCTGCTTCTGCTTCTTTTGCTTATTCTTTTTCTTCTGCTTCTCCTGCTTCTGCTTCTTCTGCTTCTACTGCTTCTCCTTATGCTTCTCCTTATTCTTCTCCTTATGATCTCATCATCGTCGTCGTCATCTTCTTCTTCTTCTTCTTCTTCTTCTTCTTCTTCTTCTTCTTCTTCTTCTTCTTCTTCTTCTTCTTCTTCTTCTTCGTCTTCGTCTTCGTCTTCGTCTTCGTCTTCTTCTTCTTCGTCTCTTTCTTCTTCTTCTGCTTTTCCTGCTTCTTCTGCTTCTACTGCTTCTCTTTCTGCTTCTGCTTCTCCTTCTGCCTCTCCTATTGATTCTGCTGCCCTTCCTTCTCCTTCTCCTTCTCCTTCTCCTACTTCTGCTTCTCCTTCTGCTTCTGCTTCTTCTGCTTCTCCTGCTTCTCCTTCTGCATTTTCTTCTGCTTCTGCTTCTCCTTCTTCTGCTTCTCCTCCTGATTCTCCTTCTGCTTCTCCTTCTGCTGCTCCTTCTCCTTCTTCTGCTTCTCCCTCTGCTTCTGGTTCTTATGCTTCTTCTTTTTCTTCTGGTTCTGCTTCTCCTGCTTCTGCTTCTTATGTTTCTTCTGCTTCTTCTTCTTCTGCTGCTTCTTCTGCTTCTACTTCTGCTTCTTCTTATTCTCCTGCTTCTCCTTCTTGTTCTCCTTCTGTTTCTGCTTTTCTTTCTGCTTCTGCTTCTCCTTCTGCTGCTCCTACTCCTTCTCCTTTTTCTGCTTCTCCCAGTGCTTCTGCTTCTTTTGCTTATTCTTTTTCTTCTGCTTCTGCTTCTCCTGCTTCTGCTTCTTCTGCTTCTACTGCTTCTCCTTATGCTTCTCCTTATGCTTCTCCTCCTCCTCCTCCTCCTCCTCCTCCTTCTTCTTCTTCTTCTTCTTCTTCTTCTATTTCGTCTTCTT
>NW_012292774.1:0-4055 GCF_000151885.1 Dipodomys ordii | reverse complement strand
CAGGTTCTCCTTTTTCTTCTTCGAGCTTCTTCTGCTTCTATTTCTGCTTCTCTATTCTGTTTCTGTTTCTCTTTCTGCTTCTGCTTCTTCTCCTTCTTTTATTTCTTCTGATTCTGCTTCTCCTGCTTCTGCTTCTCCTGCTTCTCCTTCTGTTTCTCTTTATGCTTCTCCTTCTGCTTCTCCTTCTTCTGCTTCTACTACTGCTTCTGCTTCTGCTTCTCCTTCTGCATCTTCTTCTGCTTCAATTTCTCCTTCTTCTGCCTTTCATTATGCTTCTGCTTCTCCTGCTTCTATCCTTCTGCTTCTCCTGATCCTCCTGCTTCTCCTTCTCCTTCTCTTTCTGCTTCTGCTTATCCTTCTGTTTCTCCTATGCCTAAGCCTTCTCTTTCTCCTTCTTCTTCTTCTGCTTCTCCTGCTGCTTCTTCTGCTTTTTCTGTTTCTTCTTCTTCTGCTTCAGCTTCTGCTTCTTCTGCTTCTCCTTCTGCTTCTGCTTCTCCTTCTGCTACTGCTTCTGCTCTTCTCCTTCTTCTGTTTCTTCTGCTTCTGCTTCTCCTTCTTCTTCTTCTTCTGCTTCTCCTACTTCTCCTTCTGCTTCTCCGTCTCATTCTCCTTCTCCTTCAATTTCTCCTTCTTGTGCTTCTCATTCTGCTTCTGCTTCTACTTCCTCTGCTTCTGCTTCTTCTGTTTCTCCTCCTGCTTCTCCTGCTTCTCTTTCTGCTTCTTATTCTGCTTCTGCTCCTCCTACTCCTAATCCTTCTCTTTCTCCTTCTTCTTCTTCTGCTTCTCGTTCTGCTTCTGCTTCTTCCGCTTGTTCTGTTTCTTCTGCTTCTGCTTTTCCAGCTTCTGCTGCTTCTGCTGTTCCTTCTGCTTCAGGTTCTCCTTCTGGTTCTTGGGCTTCTTCTATTTCTTCTGCTTCTGCTTCTCCTGCTACTGCTTCTTCTGCTTCTCTTTCTGCTTCTCCTTCTGCTTCTGCTTCTCGTTCTGCTCCTTCTCCTTCTTCTGTGTCTTCTTCTTCTGCTGCTGCTTCTCCCGCTTCTGCTTCTCCTGCTTCTCCTACTTGTCCTTCTCCTTATGCTTCTCCTTCTCCTTCTTCTGCTTCTCTTTCTGCTTCTGCTTCTTCTGATTCTCCAACTTCTCCTTCTTCTTCTCCTTCTGTTTCTGCTTCTCTTTCTGCTTCTGCATCTCCTTCTGCTTCACCTTCTGCTGCTCCTTCTCCTTCTTCTGTTTCTCCCTCTGCTTCTGCTTCTTATGCTTCTTCTTTTTCTTCTGCTTCTGCTTCTCCTGCTTCTGCTTCTTATGCTTCTACTGCTTCTTCTTCTGCTTCTGCTTCTTCTGCTTCTTCTGTTTCTACTTCTCTTTCTGCTTCTGCTTCTCCTGCTTGTTTTTCTGCTTCTTCTGCTGCTTCTCCTTCTGCTGGTTCTTCTACTTCTTCTTCTGTTTCTCTTTTTGCTTCTCCTTCTGCTTCTGCTTCTGCTTCTTCTTTTTCTGCTGCCTGAATTTCTGGTTCTACTTCTTCTGCTGCTTCTCCTACTGCTTCTGCTTCGACTTCTGCTTCTGCTTCTTCTCTTTCTCCTGCTTCTCCTTCTGCATCTCCTTCTGTTGTAGTTATCCTTATGCTTCTTCTCCTGCTTCTCCTTCTCCTTCTTTTGCTTCTCCTTTTGCTTCTGCTTCTTCTGCTTTTTCTACTTCTCCTTCTGCTTCTGCTTCTTCTGCTTATCCTTCTGCATCTTCTTCTGCTTCTCCTTCTCCTTCTTCTGCTTCTTCTTCTGATTCTCCTTCTGCTTCTTCTTCTTCTGCTTTACCTGCTTCTCTTTCTGCTTCTCCTTCTGTTTCTCCTTCTCCTTCTTGTTCTTCTGCTTTTCGTTCTGCTTCTCGTTCTGCTTCTGCTACAACTGCTACTGCTTCTACTTCTTCTGTTTCTTCTGCTTCTCCTTCTGCTTCAGGTTCTGCTTCTGCTTCTTCGGATTCTTATGCTTCTGCTTCTCCTGCTTATGCTTCTTCTGCTTTCCCTCCTTCTCTTCCTGCTTCTCCTTCTGTTTCTGCTTCTCCTTTTGCTTCTGCTTCTTGTCCTTCTTGTGTTTCTTCTGCTTCTGCTTCTCAAGTTTCTGCATCTCCTGCTTCTCCTTCTGCTGCTCTTTCTGCTTCTCCTGCTGCTTTTCCTTCTCCTGCTCCTTCTTCTGCTTCTCTTTCTGCTTCTCCTTCTGTTTCTCCTTCTCCTTCTCGTTCTTCTGCTTTTCCTTCTGCTTCTCCATCTGCTTCTGCATCTTCTGCTTCTTCTGCTACTGCCTCTGCTTCTTCTGTTTCTTCTGCTTCTCCTTCTGCTTTTGCTTCTCTTTCTGCTTCTGCTTCTCCTTCTGCTTCTCCAGATTCTGCTTCTTCTGCTTCTCCTTCTGCGTCAGGTTCTGCTTCTGCTTCTTCGGCTTCTTCTGCTTCTGCTTCACCTGCTGCTGCTTCTTCTGCTTCTCCTGCTTCTCTTTTTGCTTTTCCTTCTGTTTCTGCTTCTCCTTCTGCTTCTGCTTCTTCTCCTTCTTCTGTTTCTTCTGCTTCTGCTTCTCCTGCTTCTGCTTCTCCTGCTTCTCGTCCTGCTTCTCCTTCTCTTCTTCTGCTTCTCCTTTTGCGTCTGCTTCTCCTTCTGCTTCTGCTTCAATTTCTCCTTCTACTTCTCATTCTGCTTCTCATTCTGCTTCTGCGTCTTCTGTACTTCTGCTTCTCCTGCTTCTGCTTCTCCTGCTTCTCCTTCTTCTCGTGCTGCTTTTCCTTCTGCGTCTCTTTCTGCTTCTGCTAATCCTTTTGCTTCTCCTACGCTTAATCCTTCTCTCTCGCCTTCTCCGACTTCTTCTTCTTCTGCTTCTCTTGCTGCTTCTGCTTCTGCTTATTATACTATTACTGTTTCTTCTGCTTCTGCTTCAGATTTTGCTTCTTCTGTTTCTCCTTCTGCTTAAGATTCTGCTTCTGCTTCTTCGGCTTCTCCTGTTTCTTCTGCTTCTCCTGCTTCTGCTTCTCCTGCTTCTCTTTCTGCTTCTCCTTCGCTTCTGCTTCTCCTTCTGCTTCTGCTCTTCTCCTTCTTCTGTTTCTTTTGCTTCTGATTCTTCTGCTTCTTCTTCTGTTTCATCTGATTCTACTTCTGCTTCTCCTTCTTCTCCTCTTTCTGCTTCCTCTTCTGCTTCTTCTGATTCTCCTGCTTCTCCTTCTTGTTCTCCTTCTGTTTCTGCTTCTCTTTCTGCTTCTGCTTCTCCTTCTGCTGCTCCTTCTCCTTCTCCTTCTTCTGCTTCTCCCAGTGCTTCTGCTTCTGCTTCTTTTGCTTATTCTTTTTCTTCTGCTTCTGCTTCTCCTGCTTCTGCTTCTTCTGCTTCTACTGCTTCTCCTTATGCTTCTTCTTCTTCTTCTTCTTCTTCTTCTTCTTCTTCTTCTTCTTCTTCTTCTTCTTCTTCTTCTTCTTCTTCTTCTTCTTCTTCTTGTTCTTCTTCTTCGTCTTCTTCTTCTCTTTCTTCTGCTTATGCTTTTCCTGCTTCTTCTGCTTCTACTGCTTCTCTTTCTGCTTCTCATTCTGCTTCTCCTTCTCCTTCTGCTTCTCCTATTGATTCTGCTGCCCTTCCTTCTCCTTCTCCTTCTCCTACTTCTGCTTCTCCTTCTGCTTCTGCTTCTTCTGCTTCTCCTGCTTCTCCTTCTGCATCTTCTTCTGCTTCTGCTTCTTCTTCTGCTTCTCCTTCTCCTTCTTCTGCTTCTCTTTTTGCTTTTCCTTCTGTTTCTGCTTCTCCTTCTGCTTCTGCTTCTTCTCCTTCTTCTGTTTCTTCTGCTTCTGCTTCTCCTGCTTCTGCTTCTCCTGCTTCTCATTCTGCTTCTCCTTCTTCTTCTTCTTCTCCTTTTGCTTCTGCTTCTCCTTCTGTTTCAATTTCTCCTTCTGCTTCTCATTCTGCTTCTGCATCTTCTATTTCTTCTGCTTCTCCTGCTTCTGCTTCTCCTGCTTCTCCTACTTCTCGTGCTGCTTTTCCTTCTGCGTCTCTTTCTGCTTCTGCTTATCCTTTTGCATCTCCTACTCCTAATCCTTCTCTCTC
>NW_012292773.1:0-7327 GCF_000151885.1 Dipodomys ordii | reverse complement strand
GCAGAAGCAGAAGCACCAGGAGAAGCAGAAGAAGAAGAAGGAGAAGGCGAAAGAGAAGGATTAGGAGTAGGAGAAGCAAAAGGATAAGCAGAAGCAGAAAGAGACGCAGAAGGAGAAGCAGCACGAGAAATAGGAGAAGCAAGAGAAGCAGAAGAAACAGAAGACGCAGAAGCAGAATGAGAATCAGAAGGAGAAATTGAAGCAGAAGCAGAAACAGAAGGAGAAGCAGAAGCAGAAGGAGAAGCAGAAGGAGAAGGAGAAGGAGAAGCAGAAAAAGAAGCAGAACGAGAAGCAGGAAAAGCAGAAGCAGGAGAAGCAGAAACAGAAAAAACAGAAGAAGGAGAAGAAGAAGAAGCAGAAGGAGAAGCAGAAACAGAAGGAAAAGCAGAAAGAGAAGCATGAGAAGCAGAAGAAGCAGCAGCAGGAGAAGCAGAAGCAGAAGAACCCGAAGAAGCAGAAGCAGAACCTGAAGCAGAAGGAGAAGCAGGAGAAGCAGAAGAAGCAGAATCTGGAGAAGCAGAAGGAGAAGCAGAAGCAGAAAGAGAAGCAAAAGCAAAAGGAGAAGCAGAAGAAACAGAAGAAGCAGAGGCAGTAGCAGAAGAAGCAGAAGATGCAGAAGCAGAAGGAGAAGCAGAATGAAAAGCAGAAGAACGAGAAGGAGAAGGAGAAGGAGAAACAGGAGAAGCAGAAAGAGAAGCAGAAGAAGGAGCAGGAGAAGGAAAAGCAGCAGGAGAAGCAGAAAGAGCAGCAGAAGGAGAAGCAGGAGATGCAGAAACAGGAGAAGCAGATGCAGAAGAAACAGGAGAAGGACACGAAGCAGAAGCAGAAGGAGAAGCAGAAACAGAAGGAGAAGCAGAAAGAGAAGGATTGGCAGAAGCTTAAGAATCCGAAGAAGCAGAAGCAGAACCTGAAGCAGAAGGAGAAGCAGGAGATGCAGAAGAAGCAGAATCTGGATAAGCAGAATGAGAAGCTGAAGGAGAAGCAGAAGCGGAAAGAGAATCAAAAGCAGAAGGAGAAGCAGAAGAAACAGAAGAACAGAAGCAGTAGCAGTTGCAGCAGTAGGAGAAGCAGAAGGAAAAGCAGAAGAAGGAGAAGGAAAAACAGAAGGAGAAGCAGAAAGACAATCAGAAGGAGAAGCAGAAGAAGCAGAAGGAGAAGCAGAAGCAGAAGAAGAAACATAAGGACAAGCACAAGCAGAAGGAGATGCAGAAGGAGAAGCAGGAGAAGCAGAAGAAGCAGAAGCAGAAGAAGAAGTAGAAGCAGGAGAAGGAGAAAGAAGAGCAGCAGAAGCAATAGGAGTAGCAGAAAGAGAAGCAGAAGCAGAATGAGAAGCAGAAGGAGAAGCAGTAGAAGCAGAAGAAGCAGGAAGAGCAGAAGCAGAAGAAAGAGAAGAAGAAGAAGAAGAAGAAGAAGAAGAAGAAGAAGAAGAAGAAGAAGAAGAAGAAGAAGAAGAAGAAGAAGAAGAAGGAGAAGCATAAGGAGAAGCATAAGGAGAAGCAGTAGAAGCAGAAGAAGCAGAAGCAGGAGAAGCAGAAGCAGAAGAAAAGGAATAAGCATAAGAAGCAGAATCAGAGGAAGAAGCAGTAGGAACAGGAGATGGAGAAGCAGAAGGAGAATCAGAAGGAGAAGAAGGAGAAGCAGAAGTAGAAGAAGTAGCAGAAGGAGAAGCAGAAGAAGATGCAGAAGGAGAAGCAGGAGAAGAAGAAGAAGCAGAAGCAGAAGGAGAAGCAGAAGTAGGAGAAAAAGAAGGAGAAGGAAGGGCAGCAGAAGCAATAGGAGAAGCAGAAGGAGAAGCAGAACCAGAATGAGAAGCAGAAAAAAGCAGAAGCAGAGAAAGAGAAGAAGCAGCAGCAGCAGCTAGCAGAAGTATGTGATGACGATGAAGATGAAGAAGAAGAAGATGAAGAGATGAAGAAGAAGAAGAAGAAGAAGACAAAGAAGAAGAAGAAGAAGACAAGAAGAAGAAGAAGAAGAAGAAGCATAAAGAGAAGCATAAGGAGAAGCATAAGGAGAAGCAGTAGAAGCAGAAGAAGCAGAAGCAGGAGAAGCAGAAGCAGAAGAAAAAGAATAAGCAAAAGAAACAGAAACAGAAGCAGTGGGAGAAGCAGAAGAAAGAGAAGGAGAAGGAGCAGCAGAAGGAGAAGTTGAAGCAGAATGAGAAGAAGAAACAGAAGGAGAAGAAGAACGAGAAACAGGAGAATCAGAAGAAGCAGAAGTAGAAGCAGAAAGAGGAGAAGAAGGAGAAGCACAAGTAGAATCAGAAGAAACAGAAGGAGAAGAAGCAGAAGAAACATAAGCAAAAGAAACAGAAGAAGGAGAAGAGCAGAAGAAGAAGCAGTAGGAGAAACAGAAGCAGAAGGAGAAGCAGAAAGAGAAGCAGGAGAAGCAGAAGAAGCAGGAGAAGCAGAAGCAGAAGAAACAGGAGAAGCCGAAGAAGAAGAAGCAGAATCTGAAGCAGGAGAAACAGAAGAAGCACAATCTGAAGCCGAAGCAGAAAAAACAGAAATAGTAGAATAAGCAGAAGCAGAAGCAGCAGGAGAAGCAGAAGAAGAAGATGGAGAAGGCGAGAGAGAAGGAGTAGGGAGAAGCAAAAGGATAAGCAGAAGCAGAAAGAGAAGCAGAAGGAGAAGCAGCACGAGAAGTAGGAGAAGCAGGAGAAGCAGAAGCAGGAGAAGCAGAAGAAACAGAAGACGCAGAAGCAGAATGAGAAGCAGAAGGAGAAATTGAACCAGAAGCAGAAGGAGAAGCAGAAGCAGAAGGAGAAGCATAAGAAGGAGAAGGAGAAGCAGAAAGAGAAGCAGAAAGAGAAGCAGAACGAGAAGCATGAGAAGCAGAAGCAGGAAAAGCAGAAGCAGAAGAAACAGAAGAAGCAGAAGGAGAAGCAGAAACAAAAGGAAAAGTAGAAAGAGAAGCAGGAGAAGCAGAAGAAGCAGCAGCAGGAGAAGCAGAAGCAGAAGAAGCCGAAGAAGCAGAAGCAGAACCTGAAGCAGCAGGAGAAGGAGGAGAAACAGAAGAAGCATAACCTGGAGAAGCAGAAGGAGAAGCAGAAGCAGAAAGAGAAGCAAAAGCAGAATGAGAAGCAGAAGAAACAGAAGAAGGAGAGGCAGTAGCAGAAGAAGCAGAAGATGCAGAAGCAGAAGGAGAAGCAGAAGGAAAAGCAGAAGAACGAGAAGGAGAAGGAGAAGGAGAAACAGAAGGAGAAGCAGAAAGAGAAGCAGAAGAAGGAGCAGGAGAAGGAAAAGCATCAGGAGAAGCAGAAAGAGAAGCAGAAGGAGAAGCAGGAGATGCAGAAACAGGAGAAGCAGAAGCAGAAGAAACAGGAGAAGGACAAGAAGCAGAAGCAGAAGCAGAACCTGAAGCATAAGGAGAAGCATAAGGAGAAGCATAAGGAGAAGCAGTAGAAGCAGAAGAAGCAGAAGCAGGAGAAACAGAAGCAGAAGAAAATGAATAAGCAATAGAAGCAGAAGCAGAAACAGTGGGAGAAGCAGAAGAAGGAGAAGGATAAGGAGCAACAGAAGGAGAAGTTGAAGCAGAAATAGAAGCAGAAACAGAAGGAGAAGAAGAACGAGAAACAGGAGAATCAGAAGAAGTAGAAGTAGAAGCAGAAAGAGGAGAAGAAGGAGAAGCAGAAGTAGAATCACAAGAAACAGAAGAAGAAGAAGCAGAAGAAACATAAGCAAAAGAAACAGAAGAAGGAGAAGAGCAGAAGAAGAAGCAGAAGGAGAAGCAGAAGCAGAAGGAGAAGCAGTAAGAGAAGCAGGAGAAGCAGAAGCAGAAGAAACAGGAGAAGCCGAAGAAGCAGAAGCAGAATCTGAAGCAGGAGAAACAGAAGAAGCACAATTTGAAGCCGAAGCAGAAGAAACAGAAATAGTAGAATAAGCAGAAGGAGAAATTGAAGCAGAAGTAGAAGGAGAAGCAGAAGCAGAAGGATAAGCATAAGAAGGAGAAGGAGAAGCAGAAAGAGAAGCAGAAAGAGAAGCAGAACGAGAAGCAGGAGAAGCAGAAGCAGGAGAAGCAGAAGCAGAAGAAACAGAAAATAGAGAAGAAGCAGAAGCAGAAGGAGAAGCAGAAACAGAAGGAAAAGCGGAAAGAGAAGCAGGAGAAGCAGAAGAAGCACAGCAGGAGAAGCAGAAGAAGCTGAAGAAGCAGAAGCAGAACCTGAAGAAGAAGGAGAAGCAGGAGAAGCAGAAGAAGCAGAACCTGGAGAAGCAGAAGGAGAAGCAGAAGCAGAAAGAGAAGCAAAAGAAGAAGGAGAAGCAGAAGAAACAGAAGAAGCAGAGGCAGTAGCAGAAGAAGCAGAAGGAGAAGCAGAAGGAAAAGCAGAAGAACGAGAAGGAGAAGGAGAAACAGAAGGAGAAGCAGAAAGAGAAGCAGAAGAAGGAGCAGGAGAAGGAAAAGCAGCAGGAGAAGCAGAAAGAGCAGCAGAAGGAAAAGCAGGAGATGTAGAAACAGGAGAAGCAGAAGCAGAAGAAACAGGAGAAGGACAAGAAGCAGAAGCAGAAGCAGAACCTGAAGCAGAAGCAGAACCTGAAGCAGAAGGAGAAGCAGGAGAAGCAGAAGAGGCAGTATCTGGAGAAGCAGAATGAGAAGCAGAAGCGGAAAGAGAATCAAAAGCAGAAGGAGAAGCAGAAGAAAAAGAAGAACAGAAGCAGTAGCAGTTGCAGCAGTAGGAGAAGCAGAAGGAAAAGCAGAAGAACGAGAATGAGAAGAAGAAACAGAAGCAGAAGCAGAAGTAGAATCAGCAGGAAAAGCAGAAGCAGAAGAAAAGGAATAAGCATAAGAAGCAGAATCAGAGGAAGAAGCAGAAGGAGCAGCAGAAGGAGAAGCGTAAGGAGAAGCAGAAGCAGAAGAAGTTGCAGAAGGAGAAGCAGAAGAAGAAGAAGATGCAGAAGGAGAAGAAGGAGAAGCAGAAGATGGAGAAGCAGAAGGAGAAGCAGAAGTAGTAGAAGAAGAAGGAGAAGGAAGGGCAGCAGAAGCAATACGAGAAGCAGAAGGAGAAGCAGAAGCAGAATGAGAAGCAGAAAGAGAAGCAGTATAAGCAGAAGAAGCAGGAAAAGTAGAAGCAATAGAAAGAAGAAGAAGAAGAAGAAGCAGAAGAAGAAGAAGAAGAAGAAGAAGAAGAAGAAGAAGAAGAAGAAGAAGAAGAAGAAGAAGAAGAAGAAGAAGAAGAAGAAGAAGAAGAAGAAGAAGAAGAAGGAGAAGCAGTAAAAGCAGAAGAAGCAGAAGCAGGAGAAGCAGAAGCAGAAGAAAAAGAATAAGCAAAAGAAGCAGAAGCAGAAGCAGTGGGAGAAGCAGAAGAAGGAGAAGGAGAAGGAGCAGCAGAAGGAGTAGTAGAAGCAGAAAGAGAAGCAGAACAGAAGGAGAAGATGATCGAGAAACAGGAAAATCAGAAGAAGCAGAAGTAGAAGCAGAAAGAGGAGAACAAGGAGAAGCAGAAGTAGAATCAGAAGAAACAGAAGAAGAAGAAGAAGAAACTGAAGCAAAAGAAACAGAAGAAGGAGAAGAGCAGAAGCAGAAGCAGATGGAGAAGCAGAAGCAGAAGGAGAAGCAGAAAGAGAAGCAGGAGAAGCAGAAGAAGCAGGAGAAGCAGAAGCAGAAGAAACAGGAGAAGCCGAAGAAGCAGAAGCAGAATCTGAAGCAGAGGGAGAAACAGAAGAAGCACAATCTGAAGCAGAAGCAGAAGAAACAGTAATAGTAGAATAAGCAGAAGCAGAAGCAGCAAGAGATGCAGAAGAAGAAGTCGGAGAAGGCGAGAGAGAAAGATTAGGAGTAGGAGAAGCAAAAGGATAAGCAGAAGCAGAAAGAGACGAAGAAGGAAAAGCAGCACGAGAAGTAGGAGAAGCAGGAGAAGCAGAAGCAGGAGAAGCAGAAGCAGAAGAAACAGAAGAAGGAAAAGAAGCAGAAGCAGAAGGAGAAGCAGAAAGAGAAGCAGGAGAAGCAGAAGAAGAAGCAGCAGGAGAAGCAGAAGAAGAAGAAGCCTAAGAAGCAGAAGCAGAACCTGAAGCAGAAGGAGAAGCAGGAGAAGCAGAAGAAGCAGAATCTGGAGAAGCAGAAGGAGAAGCAGAAGCAGAAAGAGAAGCAAAAGCAGAAGGAGAAGCAGAAGAAACAGAAGAAGCAGAGGCAGTAGCAGAAGAAGCAGAAGATGCAGAAGCAGAAGCAGATGGAAAAGCAGAAGAACGAGAAGGAGAAGGAGAAACAGAAGGAGAAGCAGAAAGAGAAACAGAAGAAAAAGCAGGAGAAGGAAAAGCAGCAGGAGAAGCAGAAAGAGCAAGAGAAGGAGAAGCAGGAGATGCAGAATCAGGAGAAGCAGAAGCAGAAGAAACAGGAGAAGGACAAGAAGCAGAAGCAGAATGAGAAGCAGAAACAGAAGGAGAAGCAGAAAGAGAAGGAGTGGAAGCAGAAGAAGCAGAAGCAGGAGAAGCAGAAGCAGAAGAATCCGAAGAAGCAGAAGCAGAACCTGAAGCAGAAGGAGAAGCAGAAGAAACAGAAGAAGAAGAAGCAGTAGCAGTTGTAGCAGAAGCAGAACGAGAAGCAGAAGGAAAAGCAGAAGAACAAGAAGGAGAAGGAGAAACAGAAGGAGCAGCAGAAGGAGAAGCAGAAAGAGAAGCAGGTAAAGCAGAAGAAGAAGAAGCAGAAGGAGAATCAGAAGGAGAATCAGAAGAAGAAGAAGGAGAAGCAGAAGAAGATGCAGAAGGAGAAGCAGAAGAAGCAGAAGCAGAAGGAGAAGAAGGAAAAGCAGAAGAAGCAGAAGCAAAAGGAGAAGCAAAAGAAGGAGAAGGAGAAGCAGAAGCAGAAGAAGAAGCATAAGGACAAGCACAAGCAGAAGGAGATGCAGAAGGAGAAGCAGGAGAAACAGAAGAAGCAGAAGCTGAAGGAGAAGCAGAAGTAGGAGAAGGAGTAGAAGCAGAAGCAGAAGGAGAAGCAGAAGCGGAATGAGAAGCAGAAACAGAAGCAGGAGAAGCACAAGAAGCAGAAGCAGGAGAAGCCGAAATAGAAGAAGCAGAAGAAGCCGAAACAGAAGCAGAAGTAGAAGCAGAAGCAGAAGGAGAAGCAGCAGAAGAAGTAGAACCAGAAATTCAGGCAGGAGAAACAGAAGAAGCAGAAGCAGAAGGAGAAGCAAAAAGAGAAGCAGAAGAAGAAGTAGAAGACCAGCAGATGGAGAAGCAGCAGATGATGCAGAAAAACAAGCAGGAGAAGCAGAAGCAGAAAGAGAAGTAAAAGCAGAGAGCAGATGAGAAGAAGAAGCAGTAGAAGCATAGAAGCAGAAGCAGGAGAAGCAGAACCAGAGAAAAGAAGAAGCATAGAGCAGAGCAGAGGGGGAAGCAGA
>NW_012292772.1:0-5846 GCF_000151885.1 Dipodomys ordii | reverse complement strand
TGCTCAAACCGTGAGACACAAGGGGGACAGAGCGGGAGACAGCGTGACAAAGCGGGTGACACAGTGGGGACACAGCGGGACTCAGCGGGGGACACAGCGGAACACATCGGGACACATTGGGACACAGCGGGGACAAAGCAGGGACACAGCTGGGGACACAGCGGGACACAGCAGGGGACACAGAGGGACACAGCGGGGGACAGAGAGGGGGACACTGCAGGACACAGAGGGGAACACAGAGTGGACACAGTGGGACCCAGCGGGACACAGCATCGATACAGCGGGGACACAGCGGGACACAGTGGGGACAAAGCGGGGGAAACAGCGGGGGACAGAGCGGGACACAGCGGAGGACACAGCGGGGGACAAAGTGGGACACCACGGGACACAGCAGGAGATACAGTGGGATACAGCATTGGACAAGGCGGGACACAGCGGGACACAGCTGGGGACACAGCGGGAAACAGTGGGGGACAGTGCAGGGGACACAGCGGAACACAGCAGGGACACATCGGGACACAGCGTGACACAGCGGGACACAGAAGGAACACAGCTGGACAAGCGGGACACAGCAGGGGACACAGCGAGACACAGAGGGGGACACAGAGGGGGACACAGCGGGGGACACTGCGGGACAAAGCGGGGTATACAGGGGGAGACCCAGCGGGACACCAGCGGGGAACACAGCGAGGACACAGCGGGACACAGCGGGACACAGCGTCGATACAGCGGGAACATAGCGGGACACAGCGGGACACAGCGGGACACAGCGGGACCCAGCTGGGACAAAGCGGGAGACACAGCGGGACACAGCGGGGGACACAGCGGGACACAGCGGGGGACACAGCGAGGACACAGCGGGACACAGCAGGGGACACAGAGGGGGACACAGCGGGACACATCGGGGGACACAGGGGGGACACAGCTGGGGACAGAACAGGAAACAGCTGGGGACACAGCGGGACACAGCAGGACACAGCGGGGACAAAGCTGGGGACATAGCGGGGGACAGAGCGGGACAACACGGAACACAGCGGGACACAGCGGGAAACAGCGGTTACCCTATGGGGACGCAGCGGGACACAGCGGGGGACACAGCGGGACACAGCGGGGGACACAGCGGAACACAGTGGGAGACAGAGCGAGGACACAGCGGCACACAGCAGGGGACACAGCAAGGACAGAGCGGGACACAGCGGGGGACACAGCGAGACAAAGCGGGGGACACAGCGGGTCACAGCGGGACACAGCAGGGGACACAGCGGGGGACAGATAGGGGACACAGCCGGACACAGCGGGGACAGAGCTGGACACAGCGGGGTACACAGCGGGACAAGGCGAGCACACAGCGGGGTCACAGCGGGACACAGCGGGACACAGCGGGGGACAAAGCGAGGACACATTGGGACACAGGGGGGACACAGCGGGACTCAGCAGGGGACACAGCAGTACACAGCAGTACACAGCGGGACACAGTGGGACACAGCAGGGTCACAGCAGGGACAAAATGGGGGACACAGCGGGACACAGTGGGGGACAAAGAGGGACACAGCGGGGGACACAGAGGGGTACACAGCAGGACACAGCGGGGAACACAGCAAGGACACAACGGGACCCAGCGGGACACAGCGTCGATGCAACGGGGACATAGGGGACACAGCAGGGTACACAGCCGGGGTCACAACGGGACACAGCGGGGGACGCAATGAGGACACAGCGGAACACAGTGTAGGACACAGCGAGGACACAGCAGGACACAGCGGGACACAGTGGGACACACCAGGGACACAGGGAGGACACAGCGGGACACAGCGGGGTTCACAGCGAGGACACAGCGGGACACAGCGTTGATATAGCGGGAACATAGCGGGACACAGCGGGACACAGCGGGACCCAGCGGGGACAAAGTGGGAGACACAGCGGGACACAGCGAGGTACACAGCGGGAAACAGCGGGGGACACAGTGAGGACACAGCGGGACACAGCGGGGGACACAGCGGGACACAGCGGGGGACACAGAGCGGGACACAGAGGGACAGAGCGGGACACAGCGGGGGACACAGGGGGAACACAGCGGGACACAAAGGGGGACACAGCAAGGACACAGCGGGTCATAGCGGGGACATAGCGAGACTCAGCGGGGGACACAGTGGGAGACAGCGGGCGACAGAGCCGGGGACACAGCGGGACACAGCGGGGGACATAGCGGGACACAGCAGTGGACACAATGGAACACAGCGGGGGACACAGCGGGACACAGCGCGGGACACAGCAGGGAACACAGCGTGACACAGCGGGTGACACAGCGGGACACAGTGCGGGACACAGCAGGGTACACAGCGTGACACAGTGGGGGACACAGCGGAACACAGCGGGACACAGCGGGACACAGGGGAACAGAGAGGGGGACAGAGCGGGACACAGCGGGGACACAGCGGTGACACAGCGTGACACAGTGGGGGACACAGCGGGGACACAGCCTGACACAGTGGGGGACACAGCGGGACACAGCGGGACACAGCGGGACACAGGGGGACAGAGCGGGGGACAGAGCGGGACACAGCGGGGACACAGCGGGGACACAGCGTGACACAGTGGGGGACACAGCGGGACACAGGGGGACAGAGCGGGGGACAGAGCGGGACACAGCGGGGACACAGCGGGAACACAGCGGGACTCAGCGGGGGACAAAACGGGGGACAGATAGGGGACACAGCGGGACACAGCGGGGACAGAGCTGGACACAGCGGGGTACACAGCGGGACAAGGCGAGCACACAGCGGGGTCACAGCGGGACACAGCGGGACACAGCGGGGGACAAAGCAAGGACACATTGGGACACAGGGGGGACACAGCGGGACTCAACGGGGGACACAGCAGTACACAGCCGGACAAGGCGGGACACAGCAGGGTCACAACAGGGACACAATGGGGGACACAGCGGGAGACAGCGGGACACAGTGGGGGACAAAGAGGGACACAGCGGGGGACACAGAGGGGTACACAGCAGGACACAACGGGGAACACAGCAAGGACACAACGGGACCCAGCGGGACACAGCGTCGATGCAACGGGGACATAGGGGACACAGCGGGGTACACAGCTGGGGTCACAACGGGACACAGCGGGGGACACAATGAGGACACAGCAGAACACAGTGTAGGACACAGCGAGGACACAGCAGGACACAGCGGGACACAGTGGGACACAGCGGGGACACAGGGAGGATACAGCGGGACACAGCGGTGTTCATAGCGAGGACACAGCGGGACCCAGCGGGACACAGCGTCGATAAAGCGGGAACATAGTGGGACACAGCGGGACACAGCGGGACCCAGCGGGGACAAAGTGGGAGACACAGCGGGACACAGCGAGGGACACAGCGGGAAACAGCGGGGGACACTGCAGGAAACACAGCTGGACCCAGCAGGGGACACAGCGGGACACAGCGGGGGACACAGAGGCGGACACAGCGGGACACAGCGGGGGACACAGGGGGGACACAGCGGGACACAAAGTGGGACACAGCGAGGACACAGCGGGTCACAGCGGGGACATAGCGAGACTCAGCGGGGGACACAGCAGGAGACAGCAGGTTACAGAGCCGGGGACACAGCAGGGGACATAGCGGGACACAGCAGTGGACACAATGGGACACAGCGGGGGACACAGCGGGACACAGCGCGGGACATAGCAGGGAACACAGCGTGACACAGCGGGGGACACAGCGAGACACAGTGCGGGACACAGCGGAACACAGCGGGACACAGGGGGACAGAGCGGAGGACAGAGCGGGACACAGCGGGGACACAGCGGGGACACAGCGGGACTCAGCGGGGGACACAGTGGGGGACAAATTGGGACACCAGGGGACACAGCAGGACACAGCGGGACACAGCGGGGACACGGCGGGGATACAGCCTGACACAGCATTGGACAAGGCGGGACACAGCGGGACACAGCGGGGGCACAGCGGGACTCAGTGGGGGACAGTGCAGGCGACACAGCGGAACACAGAAGGGACACAGCTGGACACAGCGGGACACAGCGGGACACAGCGGGAACACAGCTGGACACAGTGTGACACAGCGGGGTACACACAGTGGAAACAGCGGGGGACCCAGCGGGACACAGCGGGGAACACAGCGAGGACACAGCGGGACCCAGCTGGGACAAAGCGGGAGACACAGTGGGACACAGCGGGGGACACAGCGGGACACAGCGGGGGACACAGAGGTGGACACAGCGGGACACAGTGGGACACAGCAGGGGACACAAGGGTGACACAGAGGGACACAGAGGGGGACAGAGCCGGCGACACAGCGGGACACAGCGGGGGACATAGCGGGAAACAGCAGTGGACACAATGGGAAACAGCGGGGGACACAGTGGGACACTGCACGGGAAACAGCAGGGGACACAGTGTGACACAGCGGGGGACACAGCGAGACACAACGCGGGACACAGCAGGGGACACAGCGGGACACAGTGGAGGACACAGCGGGACACAGCAGGACAAAGGGGGACAGAGCGGGGGACAGAGCGGGACACAGCAGGGACACAGCGGGGACACAGCGGGACACAGCAGGGACACAGTGGGACACAGCGGGACACAGCAGTCACAGCGGTGGACACAGCGAGGACACAGCAGCGACACAGCAATGGTCACAGCTGGACACAGCGGGGGACAGAGCGGGACACAGCGGGGAACACAGCAGGGGACACAGAGGGACACAGCGGGGTCACAGCTGGACCCAGCTGGGGAAACAGCGGGACACAGCGGGCGACACAGAGGGAAACAGAGGGACACAGCGAGGAAAACGCGGGGAACACAGCGGGGACACAGCAGGACACAGCGGGGGACAAAGCGGTAGACAGTGGGGGACTCAGCGAGGACACAGCGGGACATAGTGGGTACACAGAGGGGATTCAGCGGGGGACACAGCAGGGACAATGTGGGACACCACGGGACACAGTGGAACACAGCGGGGACACTGCGGGGACACAGCGGGACAAAGCGGGGGACACAGTGGGACACAGCAGGACCGAGCGGGGGATACATCCAGGACACAGCAGGACACACCGGGACACAGCGGGGACACAGCAGGGGACCCAGCGGGACCCAGTGGGGACACAGTGGGGACACAGCGGGGGACACAGTGGGGGAGACAGCAGTACACAGCGGGACACAGCGGGGACACAGCGGGACACAGCAGGGGACAGAGAGGACAAAGCAGTACATAGCAGGGAAACAGCGGGACACAATGGGGACACAGCAGTGGACACAGCGGGACACAGCAGGGGACACAGCGGGACACAGCGGGGGACACAGCGGGAAACAAAGCGGGACACAGCGAGACACAGCGGGGGACACAGGTGGGACACAGCGGGACACAGTGGGGACACAGAGGGACTCAGCGTGGGACACAGCAGTACACAGCGGGACACAGCGGGACACAGCGGGATACAGCGGGGGACACAACGGGACACAGAGGGGAACACAGAGGGGTACACAGTGGGACACAGATGGGAACACAGCGAGGACACAGCGGGACCTAGCTGGACACAGCGTCGATACAGCATGGACACAGCGGGACACAGCGGGGTACACAGCTGGGCACACAAAGGGACACATCGGGGGACACAGCGAGGACACAGCGGAACACAGCGTGGGACACAGCGAGGACACAGCCGGACACAGGGGGACACAGCGGGACACAGCGGGGACACAGCGGGACACAGCGGGGGACACAGCGAGGACACAGCGAGACACAGCGGGACACAGCGGGGACACAGCGGGACACAGCGTGGTACACAGCTGGGCACACAAATGGACACATGGGTGA
>NW_012292771.1:0-1484 GCF_000151885.1 Dipodomys ordii | reverse complement strand
CCAGTGGGACACAGCGGGACACAGCGGGACAGAGAGGGGGACAGAGCGGGACAAAGCGGGGACACAGCGGGGACACAGCGGGACACAGCAGGGACACAGTGTGACACAGCCGGACACAGCGGTCACAGCGGGGGACACAGCGAGGACACAGCGGGACACAGCGGGGGACACAGCGGGACACAGCGGGGGATACAGCGGGACACAGCATGACACAGCAGGGTCACAGCAGTGGACACAGCGGGACACAGCGGGGGACACTGCAGGACACAGCGTGGGACACAGCGGGATACAGCGGGGACACAGCCTGGACAGAGCGGGGACACAGCGGGACACAGCGTGGGACACAGCGAGGACACAGCCAGACACAGCGGGGACACAGAGGGACACAGCAGGGTACACAGCTGGGGACACAACAGGACACAGCAGGGGACACAGCGAGGACACAGCAGAACACAGCGTGGGACACAGTGAAGACACAGCGGGACACAGCGGGACACAGAGGGGGACACAGAGGGAAACAGAGGGACACAGCGAGGAAAACGCGGGGGACACAGCGGGGACACAGCAGGACACAGCGGGAGACAAAGCGGTAGACAGCAGGGGACACAGCGAGGACACAGCGGGACATAGTGGGTACACAGAAGGGACTCAGCCGGGGACACAGCGGGGGACAAATTGGGACACCACGGGACACAGTGGGACACAGCGGGGACACTGCGGGGACACAGCGGGACATAGCGGGGGACACAGCGGGACACAGCAGGACCGAGCGGGGGATACAGCGAGGACACAGCGGGACACAAAGGGACACACCTTGACACAGCGGGGACACAGTAGGGGACACAGCGGGACCCAGCGGGGACACAGTGGGGACACAGCGGGGGACACAGTGGGGGAGACAGCAGTACACAGCGGGACACAGCGGGGACACAGCGGGGACACACCAGGGTACACAGAGATGACACAGCAGGACATAGCAGGGAAACAGCGGGACACAACGGGGACACAGCAGTGGACACAGCGGGACACAGCGGGGGACACAGCGGGGGACATAGCCGGACACAGCCAGAGACAGCGGGGGACACAGGTGGGACACAGCGGGACACAGCGGGGACACAGTGGGACTCAGACTGGGACACAGCAGTACACAGCAGGACACAGCAGGACACAGCGGGATACAGCGGGGGACACAGCGGGGCACAGAGGGGGACACAGAGGGGTACACAGTGGGACACAGCTGGGAACACAGTGAGGAAACAGCAGGACCAAGCGGGGTACACAGCTGGGCACATAAAGGGACACTTCGGGGGACACAGCGAGGATACAGCGGAACACAGCTTGGGACAAAGCGAGGACACAGCGGGACACAGCAGGGACACAGCAGTAGACACAGCGGAACACAGCGGGGGACACAGTGGGACTCAGCGGGGGACACAGCGAAGACACAGCGGGACCCAGCGGGACACAGCGTCGATACAGCGGGG
>NW_012292770.1:0-2898 GCF_000151885.1 Dipodomys ordii | reverse complement strand
TCACCTGCGGGGACACCGCGGGACACAGCGGGGACACAGCGGGGACACAGCTGTTGTACCCAGCAGGACACAGCGGGACACAGCAGGACACAGCGGGGGACACAGCGGGACACAGAGGGGGACACAGCGGGACACAGCGGGGTCACAGAGGGGACTCAGCAGGGTACATAGCAGGGGACAAATCCGGACACCACAGGACACAGTGGGACACAGCGGGACACAGCGGGGACACTGCGGGGACACAGCGGGACAAAGTGGGGGACCCAGGGGGACACAGCGGGACCCAGCAGGACCCAGCGGGGAAACAGCGGGGACACAATGGGACACAGCGAGGACACAGCGGGACACAGTGGGGGACACAGTGGGACACAGCAAGGCACAATGGGGTCACAGCAGTGGACACAGCGGGACACAGCGGGGGACACAGCCAGACACAGCAGGGGACACAGTGGGACACAGTGGGGGACACAGCAGGGGACACATTGGAACACAGTGGGGGACACAGCGGGACACAGCGGGGACACAGCTGGACACAGTTTGGTACAGAGCCGGACACAGCAAGGCACAACGGGGTCACAGCAGTGGACACAGCCGGACAAAGCGGGGCAAAGAGCGGGACAGAGCGGGCATACAGCAGGTGCCACAGAGGGACACAGCGGGACACAGCGGGACACAGCGGGGGACACAGCGAGGACACATTGGGCCACAGCGGGTACACAGCGGGACTCAGCGGGGGACACAGCAGGACACAGCGGGACACAGTGGGACACAGTGGGGCACAGAAGTGACACAGGGAGTGACACAGCAGGGGACACAGCGGGACACCGCAGGGGACATAGGGAGGATACAGCGGGACACAGCAGGGGACACAGCGGAACCCAGCGAGGGACACAGCGGGGGACACAGTGGGACACAGCGGGGTACACAAAGAGGACACAGCGGGACCCAGCGGGACATAGCTTCAATACAGCGGGGACACAGCGGGACACAGCGAGGTACACAGCTGGGGACACAACTGGGGACACAACGGGACATAGTGGGGGACATAGCGGGATACAGCGGGACACAGCGGGACACAGCGCGGCACAGTTGGGACAAAGTGGGCGACACAGCGGGGAACAGAGCAGGACACAGCAGGGGACACATCGAGGACACAGCGGGACACAGCGGGGACACAGTTGGGACACAGCGGGGGACACTGAGGGGCACAAACGGGACAACACGGAACACAGCGGGACACAGTGGGATAAAGCGGGACACTGCGTGGATACAGCGGGACACAGCGGGGGACACAGCAGGACACAGCGGGACACAGAGGGGGACAAGGTGGGACACAGCGGGGGACAGAGTGGGGGACACAGCGAGACACAACGGGTACAAAGCGAGACACAGCAGATTACACAGTAGAACACAGCGGGCACACAGCCGGGATACAACGGGACACAGTGGGGAAAGAGCGGGACAAAGCGTGACACAGCGGGAAACAGCGGGGTACACAGCGGGACACACGGGGGACACAGCGGGGTACACTGCGGGACACACGGTGGACACAGCAAGGACACAGAGGGACACAGTGACGACACAGCGGGACACAGCGGGGGAAACAGCGGGACACAATGTGGACACAGCAGTGGACACAGCAGGACACAGCGGGGGACAGAGGGGGACACAGCGGGGGACACAGCGAAGACACATTGGGACACAGCGGGGACACAGCGGGACTCAGCGGGGGACACTGCAGTACCCAGAGGGTCACAGCGGGACACAGAGGGGGACACAGTGGGACAGAGCGGGGGACACAGCAGGGGACACAGAGGAACTCAGCGGGACACAGCGGGGGACACAGGGGGGACACAGCGGGACACAGGGGGGATACAGCGAAGACACATTGGGACACAGCGGGGACACAGCGGGACACAGCGGGGGACACAGCAGTACACAGCGGGACACAGCGGGTCACAGCGAGGGACACAGAGGGGTACATAGAGGGACACAGTGGGGAACACAGGGAGGACACAGCGGGACCCAGCGGGACACAGCGTCGATACAGCAGGGACACAGCGGGACACAGTGGGTTACACAGCTGGGGACACAACGGGACACAGCGGGGGACACCACGAGGACACAGCAGAACACAGCGTGGGAAACAGCGAGGACACAGCGGGACACAGCGAGACACAGTGGGACACAGTGGGGACACAGCAGTAGACACAGCGAGACACAGCGGGGGACACAGCGGGACACAGCGGGGAACACAGCGAGGACACAGCGGGGACACAGCGGGGACACTGCGGGAACATAGTGGGACACAGCGGGGCACACAGCGGGACACAGCTTGGGACACAGCGGGAACACAGCAGGACACAGCAGGGGACACAGCGAGGATACAGCGGGACACAATGGGACACAGCGTGGGACAAAGCGAGAGACAGCAGGGGACACAGCGAGGACACAGCGGGACACAGCGGCGACACATAGAGGACTCAGCGGGGGACACAGTGGGGGACTGAGCGGGACACATCGGGACACAGCGGTGCACAGCGGGGGACACAGCGGGACACAGCGGGGGACCCAGCGGGACACAGCGGGACACAGCGGGACACTGCGGGGCACAGCGGGGGACTCAGCGGGATACAGCGCGGGTACACAGGGAGGACACAGCTTATCACAGCATGGGACAAAGCGATGGACACAGCTGGACACAGCGAGACACAGCGGGACCCAGCGGGGATCTAGCAGTGGACACAGCGGGGACTCAGTAGGGGGACAAATCGGTACACTCACTGAACACATCAGGACACAGCGTGAAACAGCGGTGAATCTGTCGGGGACTCTTCAAGACTTATCTGGGGACACAGCGGGGACTCAGCGGGAACCCAGCGTGGGGACCAGCCGGGA
>NW_012292769.1:0-2328 GCF_000151885.1 Dipodomys ordii | reverse complement strand
CGCTGTCTCCCCAGCTCTATCCCGCTGTGTCCCACTGTGTCCCCGCTGTGTCCCCCACTGTGTCCCGCTGTGTCTCCCGGTTTGTCCCCCGCTGTATACCGCTGTGTCCCGCTTTGTCCCATTGTATCTCCCACTTTGTCCCGTTGTGTCCCGCTGTGTTCCCGCTGTGTCCCGTTGTGTCCGCGCTTTGACCCCCGCTGTGTCCAGCTTTGTCCCCCGCTGTGTCCCGCTGTGTCCCCCGCTGTGTCCCACTGTTTCTCCCTTGTGTCCCGCTGTGTCCCCTGCTGTGTCCCGCTGTGTCACCCGCTGTGTGCTCGCTGTGTCCCCGCTGTGTCCCCCTGTGTCCCCGCTGTGTCCACTCTGTGTCCCTACTGTGTCCATGCTGTTTCCCCGCTGTGTCCCCCGCTGGGTGCCCCGCCGGTTTATCCGCTTGGTCCCCCGCTTGTCCCGCTGCTTGCCCCGCTGTGCCCCCCGTTGTGTCCCCCTCTGTGTCCCGCTGTGTCCCACGCTTTGTCCCCCACTGTATACTGCTGTGTCCCGCTGTGTCTCCCTGCTGTCCCCCGCTGTGTCCCCGCTGTTGCCCCGCTGTGTCCCGCTGTGTTCCGCTGTGTCCCTGTTGTCCCACGCTGTGTCCCCGCTGTGTCCCGTTGTGTCACCGCTGTCCACCGCAGGGTCCACGTTGTGTCCCGCTATGTCCCGCTGTGTCCCCCGCTGTGTCCTGCTGTGTCCCCAGTGTCCCCCACTGTGTCAAGCTGTGTCCCTGTTGTCCCCCGGTGTGTCCCGTTGTGTCCACTGCTGTGTCCCCTGCTGTGTCCCGCTGTGTCCGGCTGTGTCCCCGCTGTGTCCCTGCTGTGTCCCGCTGTGTCCCCGCTGTGTCTCTGGTGTGTTCCAATGTGTCCCCTCTGTGTCCTCGCTGTGTCCTCCTGTGTCCTGCTGTGACCCCTGCTGTGTCCAGCTGTGTTCCCGCTCTGTCCCCCGCTTTGTCCCCCGCTGTGTCCCGCTTTGTCCCCGCTGTGTCCTCCTGTGTCCCCCTGTGTCCCAGCGGTAACCCCGCTGTGTCCCGCTGTCCCCCGGAGTGTCCTCGCTCTGTCCTCACTGTGTCCCGCTCTCTCCCCCGCTATGTCCTTGCTGTGTCCCCTCTGTGTCCGCGCTGTGTTCCCCCGCTGTGTCGCGCAGTGTCCCACTGTATACCCTGCTGTGTCTCCGCTGTGTCCCCGCTGTGTCCCGCTGGGTCCCCTGCTGTATCCTGCTGTGTCCTCGTTCTGTCCCCCGCTGTGTCCTACTGTGTCCGCGCTTTGTCCCCCGCTGTGTCCCGCTGTGTCCCTGCTGTGTCCTGCTGTGTCACCGCCATGTCCCCCGCTGTGTCCCGCTGTGTCCCGCTGTGTCCGCCTCTGTGTCCCCCGCTGTGTCCCGCTGTGTCCCTGCTGTGTCCCGCTGTGTCCCCGCTGTGTCGACGCTGTGTCCCGCTCTGTCCTCGCTTTGTCCCCGCTGTGTCCCGCTGTGTCCTGCTGGGTCCCCGTTTTGTCCCAGTGTCCCAGCTGTGTCCCATATGTGTCCCACTCTGTTACGCTGTGTCCGCATCTTTGTCCCCCACTGTGTTCCACTCTGTCCCCGCTGTGTCCCCCGCTGTGTCCTGCTGTGTCCCCCGCTGTGTCCCGCTGTGTCCTTGCTGTGTCCCCGCTGTATCCCCTTGTGTCCCCGCTGTATCCCCTTGTGTCCCGCTGTGTCGCTCTGTGTCCCGCTGTGTCCTCCGATGTGTCCCCGCTGTGTCCTCGCTGTGTCCTGTTGTGTCCTGCTGTGTCCCGCTCTGTCCTCGCTGTGTCCCCTCTGTGTACCGCTGTGTCCCGCTGTGTCCAGCAGTGTCCCCGCTGTGCCCCCCTGTATCCCCTGCTGAGTCCCCCTGTGTTCTGCTGTGTCCTGTTTTGTCCCGCTGTGTCCCCCGCTGTGTCCCGCTGTGTCCCAACTGTGTCCCGCTGTGTCTCCCTGCTGTCCCCCGCTTTGTCCCCGCTGTTTCCCCGCTGTGTCCCGTTGTGTTCCGCTGTGTCCCCGTTGTCCCCCGCTCTGTCCCCGCTGTGTCCCATTGTGTCCCCGCTGTCCCCCGCTGGGTCAACGCTGTGTCCCGCTGTGTCCCACTGTGTTCCCCCAGGTGTCCCCCGCTGTGTCCTGCTGTGTCCCCACTGTCCCCCGCTGTGACCCGCTGTGTCCCTGTTGTCCCCTGGTGTGTCCCGTTGTGTCCACTGCTGTGTCCCCTGCTGTGTCCCGCTGTGTCCTCGCTGTGTCCCCGCTTTGTCCCGCGGTGTCTCTCGGTGTCCCCGCTGTCCCCCTGTT
>NW_012292768.1:0-5005 GCF_000151885.1 Dipodomys ordii | reverse complement strand
CTGCTGTGTCCCTGCTGTGGCCCGCTGTGTCCGCGCTGTCTCACCTGCTCTGTCCCGCTGTGTCCCCTCTGTGTCCTGCTGTGTCCCCTACTGTGTCCGCTGCTGTGTCCTGCTATGTACCCCACTGTGTCCCCACTGTGTCCCCTCTGTGTCCCTGCTGTGTCCCGCTGTGTCCCGTGGTGTCTCACTTTGTCCCCCGCTGTGTCCCCCACTGAGTCCCCGTTGTCCCCCGCTGTGTCCACACTGTGTCCCGCTGTATACCGCTGTGTCCCGCTGTGTCCCCTTGTGTCTCCCACTGTGTCCCGTTGTGTCCCGCTGTGTCCCCACTGTGTCCCGCTGTGTCCGCACTTTGTCCCCCGCTCTGTCCAGCTGTGTCCAGCACTGTGTCCCGCTGTGTCCCCTCTGTGTCCTACTGTGTCCCCCGCTTGGTCCACTGTGTCCTGCTAGGTACCCCACTGTGTCCCAACTGTGTCTCCGCTGTGTCCACTCTGTGTCCCGCTGTGTGCCTGCTGTGTCCCGCTTTGTCCCGTGGTGTCTTGCTTTGTCCCCTGCTGTGTCCCCCGCTGTGTCCCCGCTGTGTCTCCGCTGTGTCCCCCGCTGTGTCCCGTGGTCTCTCTCTTTGTCCCCCGCTGTGTCCCTCGCTGTGTCCCTCTGTGTCCCGCTGTGTCCCCCGCTGTGTCCTGTTGTGTCTCTCCCTTGTTCCCCCGCTGTGTCCTGCTGTGTCCCCCGCTGTGTCCCGCTGTGTCCCCGCTGTGTCCCGCTGTGTCCCTCTGTGACCCCTGCTGTTTTCCTCACTGTGACCCGCAGTGTCCCGCTGTGTCCCCCGCTGTGTCCCGCTGTTTCTCCCGCTTTGTCCCCTGTTGTGTCCCGCTTTGAGCCCCGTTGTGTCCAGTGTGTCTCCCGCTGTCCCCCGCTGTGTCCCCGCTGTGTCCCGCTGTGTCCTGCTGGGTCCCCGCTGTGTGCCGCTGTGTTGCCACTTTGTCCTAGATGTGTGCCGCTCTGTCCTTCTGTGTCCGCCTCATTGTTCCCCGCTGTTCCCCCACTGTGTCCCGCTGTGTCCCGCTGTGTCTCCCGCTTTGTCCCCTGCTGTGTCCTCCGCTGTGTCCTGCTGTGACCCTGCTGTGTCCCGCTGTGTCCCGCTGTGTCCCGCTGTGTCCTGCTGTGTCCCTGCTGTATCCCAGTGTGTCCCCTGCTATGTCCCCTGCTGTGTCCTGCTGGGTTCCCACTATGTCCCGCTGTGTCCCCGCTTTGTCCCCAGCTGCGTCCCCCGCTGTGTCCCCGCTGTGTCCCGCTGTGTCCCGCTGTGTGCTTGCTGTCCGCCGTTGTGTCCCCGCTCACCCCGCTGTGTCCCGCTGTGTCCCTGCTGTGTCGACGCTGTGTCCCGCTGTGTCCGCGCTGTGTACCCGCTGTGTCCCGCTGGGTCCCCGCTGGGTCCCACTGTGTCCCCGCTGTGTCCCCGATGTGTCTCGCTCTGTCCTGCTCTGTCTGCCTCTTTATCCCCAGCTGCGCCCCCCACTGTGTCCTGCTGTGTCCTGCTGTTTCCCCCGCTGTGTCCCCTGCTGTGTCCTCCGCTGTGTCCTGCTGTGTCCCTGCTCTGTACCGGCTGTGTCCCGCTGTGTCCCGCGCTATGTCCTTGTTGTGTCCCATTGTGTCATGCTGTGTCTCCGCTGTGTCCCCTGCTGTGTCCCGCTGTTTCCCCTGCTGTGTCCCCGCTGTGTCGCGATGTGTCCCGCTGTGTCCCCTGCTGTGTCCCACTGTGTCTCCCGCTGTGTCCCCGCTTTGTCCTCCTGTGTCCCCGCTGTGTCCCTCTGTGTCCCCGCTGTGTCCCGCTGTGTTCCCAGTTATGTCTCGCTTTGTTCCAGCTGTCCCCTGCTGTGTCCGGCTGTGTTCCCGCTGTGTCCGTGCTTTGTACCCTGCTGTGTCCCCGCTGTGTTCCCTCTGTGTCCTGCTGTGTCCCGCTGTGTCCCCGCTGTGTCCCGCTGTGTACCCGCTGTGTCCCACTGTGTCCCGCTGTGTCTCCCTGCTGTCTCCCGCTTTGTCCCCCGCTGTGTCCCGCTCTGCCCCATGCTGTGTCCCGTTGTGTCACCCGCTGTGTCCCGCTGTGTCCCCGCTGTGTCCCGATGTGTCCTCGCTATGTCCCCTGCTGTGTCCACACTGTGTCGCGCTGTGTCCCGCTGTGTCCCATACTGTGTCCCACTGTGTCCCCCGCTGTGTCCCCGCTGTGTACCCGATTTGTCCTCCTGCATCCCGCTGGGTCCTCGCTATGAACCCTGTTGTGTCCCGATGTGTCGCCACTGTGTCCCCCTGTGTCCAACTCTATGTCCCCCGCTGTGTCCCGCTGTCTCCCCCGCTGAGTCCCACTGTGTCCCGCTGTTTT
This sequence comes from Dipodomys ordii, assembly GCF_000151885.1. Taxonomy (NCBI): domain Eukaryota; kingdom Metazoa; phylum Chordata; class Mammalia; order Rodentia; family Heteromyidae; genus Dipodomys; species Dipodomys ordii. Next base: position 2,628 of record NW_012292768.1, on the reverse strand, counting down.
CTGCTGTGTTCCCGCTGTGTCCCCGCTGTGTCCCGCTGTGTCCCCGTTGTGTCCCGCTGTGTCATGCTGTGTCCCCCGCTGTGTCCTTGCTGTGTTCCCGCTGTGTCCCCGCTGTGTCCCCGTTGTGTCCACGCTGTGTCCCTCTCTGTCCCCACTGTGTCCCCCAGTGTCCCGCTGTGTCCCCCGCTGTGTCCCGCTGTGTCTCCCGCTTTGTCCCCCGCTGTGTCACTCTCTGTCCCCCGCTGTATCCCGTTGTGTCTCCCGCTGTGTTCAGCTGTGTTCCGCTGTGTCCCCACTGTGTCTCGCTGTGTCCCCGCTTTGTCCTCCTCTGTCCCGCTGTGTCCTCGCTATGACCCCCGCTGTGTCCCGCTGTGTCTCCCACTTTGTCCCCCGCTGTGTCCCTCTCTATCCCCCGCTGTATCCCGTTGTGTCTCCCGCTGTATTCAGCTGTGTCCCGCTCTGTCCCGCTGGTTCCCCGCTATGTCCCCTCTGTGTCCAACTGTGTCCTGCTGTGTCTCTGCTGTGTCCCGGCTGTGTCCCGCTGTGTCCCCCGCTATGTCCTTGCTGTGTCCCGTTGTGTCCCCGCTGTGTCCCACTGTGTCCCGATGTGTCCCCGCTGTGTCCCGCTGTGTCACCCACTTTGTCCCCCGCCATATCCTGCTGTGTCCCCCGCTGTGTCCCGTTGTGTCTCCCTCTGTGTCCCGCTGTGTCCCGGCTGTGTCCCGCTGTGTCCCCGCTGTCCCCCGCTGTCTCCCCGCTGTGTCCCGCTGTGTCCCGCTGTGTCCCACTGTGTTCCCGCTGTCCCGCTCTGTGTCCCCGCTGTGTCCCGTTGTGTCACCCTGTCGCCCGCTGGGTCCACGCTGTGTCCCGCTGTGTCCCGCAGTGTCCCCCGCTGTGTCCCCCGCTGTGTCCCGCCGTGTCCCCGCTGTCCCCCTGTGTCCCGCTTTGTCTCCGTTGTCCCCCGTTTTGTACCGTTGTGTGCACTGCTGTGTCCCCCGCTGTGTCCTGCTGTGTCCTGCTGCGTCCTTGCTGTATCCCCGCTGTGTCCCGCTGTGTCCCGCAGTGTCCGGCTGTGTCCCTGCTTTCCCCCGCTGTGTCCCCTGCTGTGTCCCCGCTGTGTCCCACTTTGTCCTCTCTGTGTCCCCCACTGTGTCCAGCTGTGTCCTCGCTGTGTCCCACTGTGTCCTGCAGTGTCCCGCTGTGTCCCCGCTGTGTCCCGCTGTGTCTCCCACTTTGTCCCCCGCTGTGTCCTGCTCTGTCCCCCGCTGTGTCCTGTTGTGTCTCCCGCTGTGTCCCATTGTGTCCCGCTATGTCCCGCTGTGTCCCCGCTGTGTCCCCGATGTGTCCCGCTGTGTACGCCTATTTGTCCCCCGCTGTGTCCACGCTGTGTCTCGCTGTGTCTCATTCTGTCCCCTCCTGTGTACCTGCTGTGTCCCCGCTATGTCCCACTGTGTCACCGCTATGTCCCGCTGTGTCCCCTCTGTGTCCCCCCTGTGTCCCCGCTGTGTACCGCTGTGTCCCGCGCTGTGTCCCGCTGTGTCCCACTGTGTCCCGCTGTGTGCCTTCTGTCCCCCGCTGTGTCCCGCTGTGTTGCACTGTGTCCCTGTTGTCCCCAGGTGTGTCCCGTTGTGTCCCCTGCTGGGTCCCCTGCTGTGTCCCACTGTGTCCGGCTGTGTCCCCATTGTGTCCCTGCTGTCTCCCTCTGTCTCCCTGCTGTTTGTCTGGTGTGTTCTGCTGTGTCCCCTCTGTGTCCCCGCTGGGTCCCCTCTGTGTCCCGCTGTGTCCCCCGCTGTATTCTGCTATGTCCTGGCTCTTTCCCCGCTGTGTCCCGCTGTGTCCGCTCTGTGTCCCCCGCTGTGTCCCGCTGTGTCCGTGCTGTGTTCCCCGTTGTGTCCCGCTGTGATCCCGCTGTGTCCCCCGCTGTGTCCCACCGTGTCCCCGCTGTCCCCTGCTGTGTCCCGCTTTGTCTCCGTTGTCCCCCGTTGTGTCCCCTGCTGTGTCCCTCGCTGTGTCCCGCTGTGTCCCCTCTGTGGCGACGCTGTGTCCCGCTCTGTCCTCGCTTTGTCCCCGCTGTGTCCCGCTGTGTCCTGCTGGGTCCCCCTTTTGTCCTTCTATGTCCCCGCTGTGTCCCCGATGTGTCCCGCTCTGTCCTGCTCTGTCCGCCTCTTTGTCCCCCGCTGTGTCCCACTGTGTCCCCGCTGTGTCCCGCAGTGTCCCGCTGGGTCCCCAGCTGTGTCCCGCTGTGTCTCCTGCTTTGTCCCCTGCTGTGTCCCGCTGTGTCCCGTGGTGTCTCGCTTTGTCCCCCGCTGTGTCCTCCGCTGTGTCCCGTGGTGTCTCGCTTTGTCCCCCGCTGTGTCCTCCGCTGTGTCCCCGCTGTGTCCCGCTGTGTCCCAACTGTGTCCTGCAGTGTCCCGCTGTGTCCCCGCTGTGTCCCGCTGTGTCCCCTCTGTCCACCGCTGTGGCCATGCTGTGTTCCGCTGTGTCCTCGCTGTGTCCCCGCTGTGTCCCGCTGTGTCTCCCGCTTTGTCCCCCTCTGTGTCCCGCTCTGTCCCCGCTGTGTCCCGTTGTGTCTCCCGCTGCGTCCAGCTGTGTCCCCCTGTGTCCCCGCTCTGTCCCGCTGTGTACCCC
>NW_012292767.1:0-7333 GCF_000151885.1 Dipodomys ordii | reverse complement strand
TCAAGAGCAGAAGAGAAGCAGTAACAGAAGGAGAAGAAGAAAAAGAAGTTGGAGAATCAGAAGAAGCAGAAGCAGAAAGAGAAGGAGAAGAAGGAGAAGGAGAAGCAGAAGGAGAAGGACAAGCAGGAGAAGCAGAAGAAGCAGAAGCGGGAGGAGCAGAAGAAGAAGAAGAAGAAGAAGAAACAGAAGAAAGAGAAGAGCAGAAGGAGAAGCAGAAGCAGAAGGAGAAGCAAAAGAGAAGCAGAAGAAGCGGAAGAAGCAGTAGCAGGAGAAGCAGAAGCAGAAGAAACAGAAGAAGCCCAAGAAGCAGAAGGAGAACCTGAAGCAGAAGGAGAAGCAGAAGCAGCAGAAGCTGGAAAAGTAGAAGCAGAAGAAACAGAACAACAGAAGAAGCAGAAGAAGAACGAGAAGCAGAAGAAGAACAAGGAGAAAGAGAAGGATTAGGAGTAGGAGAAACAGAAGGATAAGCAGAAGCAGAAAGAGAAGGAGAATGAGAAGGAGAAGCAGAAGAAGCAGAAGAAGCAGAAGCAGGAGAAGCAGAAGCAGAATGAAAAGCAGAAGAAGGAGAAATTGAAACAGAAGATGCAGAAGAAGAAGCAGAAGCAGTAGTAGAAGCAGAAGAAGGAGAAGTAGAAGGAGAAGCATAAAGAGAAACAGAAGGAGAAGCAGGAGAAGCAGAAGCAGGAGAAGCAGAATCAGAAGAAATAGAAGAAGGAGAAGAAGCAGAAGCAGAAAGAGAAGCAGAAACAGAAGGAGAAGCAGAAATAGAAGCAGAAGAAGCCGAAGAAGCAAAAGCAGAACCTAAAGCAGAAGGAGAAGCAAGAGAAGCAGAAGAAGCAGAATCGGGAGAAGAAGGAGAACCAGAAGGAGAAGCAGAAGCAGAAAGAGAAGCAAAAGCAGAAGGAGAAGCAGAAGGAGAAGCAGAAGAAACAGAAGAAGCAGAATCAGTAGCAGAAGAAGCTGAAGATGCAGAACCAGAAAGAGAAGCAGAAGGAATAGCAGAAGAACGAGAAGGAGAAACAGAAGGAGAAGCAGAAGGAGACGCAGGAAAAGCAGAAGAAACAGAAGCAGACGGAGAAGCAGAAGAAGGAGAAGGAGAAGCCGGAGCAGAAGAAGAAGCAGAAGGAAAAGCACAAGCAGAAGGAGATGCAGAAGGAGAAGCAGGAAATGCAGAAGACGCAGAAGCAGAAGGAGAAGAAGGAGAAGAAGCAGAATTAGAAGAAGCAGAAGCAGAAATAGAAAGAGAAGCCGACGAAGAGAAGCAGAACGAGAAGCAGGAGAAGCAGAAGAAGCACAAGCGGGAGAAGCAGAAGAAGAAGAAACATAAGAAGGAGAAGGAGCAGAAGAAGAAGGAGAAGCAGAAAGAGAAGCAGGAAAAGCAGAAGAAGCAGAAGCAGGAGAAGCAGAAGGAGAAGAAACAGGAGAAGGACAAGAAGCAGAAAGAGAAGCAGTAGAAGTAGAAGAGGCAGGAAAAGCAGAAGCAGAAGAAAGAGAAGAAGAAGAAGACGACGACGAAGAAGAAGAAGAAGAAGAAGCATAAGGAGAAGCATAAGGAGAAGCATAAGGAGAAGTATAAGGAGAAGCAGTAGAAGGAGAAGAAGCAGAAGCAGGAGAAGCTGAAGCAGAAGAAAAAGAATAAGCAAAAGAAGCAGAAGCAGAAGCAGTGAGAGAAGCAGAAGAAGGAGAAGGAGAAGGAGAAGCAGAAGGAGAAGCAGAAGCAGAAAGAGAAGCAGAAACAGAAGGAGAACAAGAAGGAGAAGCAGGAGAATCAGAAGAAGCAGAAAGAGAAGGAGAAGAAGGAGAAGCAGAAGTAGAATCAGAAGAAACAGAAGAAGAAGAAGAAGAAGAAACAGAAGCAAAAGAAACAGAAGAAGGAGAAGAGCAGAAGCAGAAGCAGAAGGAGAAGAAGAAGCAGAAGGAGAAGCAGAAAGAGAAGCAGGAGAAGCAGAAGAAGCAGGAGAAGCAGAAGCAGAAGAAACAGGAGAAGCCGAAGAAGAAGAAACAGAATCTGAAGCAGAAGGAGAAACAGAAGAAGCACAATCTGAAGCAGAAGCAGAAGAAACAGAAATAGTAGAATAAGCAGAAGCAGAAGCAGAAGCACCAGGACAAGCAGAAGAACAAGAAGGAGACGGCGAAAGAGAAGGATTAGGAGTAGGAGAAGCAAAAGGATAAGCAGAAGCAGAAAGAGACGCAGAAGGAGAAGCAGCACGAGAAGTAGGAGAAGCAGGAGAAGCAGAAGCAAGAGAAGCAGAAGAAACAGAAGACGCAGAAGCAGAATGAGAAGCAGAAGGAGAAATTGAAGCAGAAGGAGAAGGAGAAGCAGAAGGAGAAGCAGAAGGAGAAGGAGAAGGAGAAGCAGAAAGAGAAGCAGAAAGAGAAGCACAACGAGAAGCAGGAGAAGCAGATGCAGGAGAAGCAGAAGCAGAAGAAACATAAGAAGGAGAAGAAGCAGAAGCAGAAGGAGAAGCAGAAACAGAAGGAAAAGCAGAAATAGAAGCAGGAGCAGCAGAAGAAGCAGCAGCAGGAGAAGCAGAAGCAGAAGAAGCCGAAGAAACAGCAGCAGAACCTGAAGCATAAGGAGATACAGGAGAAGCAGAAGAAGCAGAATCTGGAGAAGCATAAGGAGAAGCAGAAGCAGAAAGAGAAGCAAAAGCAGAAGGAGAAGCATAAGGAGAAGCAGAAGAAACAGAAGAAGCAGAGGCAGTAGCAGAAGATGTAGAAGCAGAAGGAGAAGCAGAAGGAAAAGCAGAAGAACGAGAAGGAGAAGGAGAAGGAGAAACAGAAGGAGAAGCAGAAAGAGAAGCAGAAGAAGGAGCAGGAAAAGCAGCAGGAGAAGCAGAAAGAGAAGCAGAAGGAGAAGCAGGAGATGCAGAAACAGGAGAAGCAGAAGCAGAAGAAACAGGAGAAGGACAAGAAGCAGAAGCAGAAGGAGATGCAGAAAGAGAAGGAGAAGCAGAAGGAGAAGGAGGGAAAGCAGAAGAAGCAGAAGCAGGAGAAGCAGAAGCATAAGAATGCGAAGAAGCAGAAGGAGAACCTGAAGCAGAAGGAGAAGCAGGAGAAGCAGAAGAAGCAGAATCTGGAGAAGCAGAAGGAGAAGCAGAAGGAGAAGCAGAAGCAGATAGAGAATCAAAAGCAGAAGGAGAAGCAGAAGAAACAGAAGAAGTAGAAGCAGTAGCAGGTGTAGCAGAAGCAGAAGGAAAAGCAGAAAAACAGGAAGGAGAAGGAGAAACAGAAGGAGAAGTAGAAGGAGAAGCAGAAAGAGAAGCAGGTAAAGCAGAAGAAGAAGAAGAAGCAGAAGGAGAATCAGAAGGAGAAGCAGAAGAAGGAGAAGGAGAAACAGAAGCAGAAGAAGATGCAGAGGAGAAGCAGGAGAAGCAGAAGAAGCAGAAGCAGAAGGAGAAGCAGGAGAAGCAGAAGAAGCAGAATCTGGAGAAGCAGAAGAAGCAGAAGCAGAAAGAGAAGCAAAAGCAGAAGGAGAAGCAGAAGAAACAGAAGAAGCAGAGGCAGTAGCAGAAGAAGCAGAAGATTCAGAAGCAGAAGGAGAAGCAGAAGGAAAAGCAGAAGAACTAGAAGGAGAAGGAGAAGGAGAAACAGGAGTATAAACTGAATGAGAAGCAGAAGAAGGAGCAGTAGAAGGAAAAGCAGCAGGAGAAACAGAAAGAGCAGCAGAAGGAGAAGCAGGAAATGCAGAAACAGGAGAAGAACAAGCAGAAGAAACAGGAGAAGGACAAGAAGCTGAAGCAGAAGGAGAAGCAGAAAGAGAAGGAGGGGAAGCAGAAGAAGCAGAAGCAGGAGAAGCAGAAGCATAAGAATCCGAAGAAGCAGAAGCAGAACCTGAAGCAGAAGGAGAAGCAGGAGAAGCAGAAGAATCAGAATCTGGAGAAGCAGAATGAGAAGCAGAAGGAGAAGCAAAAGCAGGAAGAGAATCAAAAGCAGAAGGAGAAGCAGAAGAAACAGAAGAAGTAGAAGCAGTAGCAGTTGTAGCAGAAGCAGTAGGAAAAGCAGAAGGAAAAGGAGAAGGACAAGAAGGAGAAGGAGAAACAGAAGGAGAAGCAGAAGGAGAAGCAGAAAGAGAAGCAGGTAAAGCAGAAGAAGAAGAAGCAGAAGGAGAATCAGAAGGAGAAGCAGAAGAAGGAGAAGCAGAAGCAGAAGAAGATGCAGAAGGAGAAGCAGAAGAAGCAGAAGCAGAAGGAGAAGCAGGAAAAGCAGAAGAAGCAGAAGCAAAAGGTGAAGCAAAAGAAGGAGAAGGAGAAGTAGAGGCAGAAGAAGAAGCATAAGGACAAGCACAAGCAGAAGGACATGCAGAAGGAGAAGCAGGAGAAGCAGAAGATACAGAAGCAGAAAGAGAAGCAGAAGTAGGAGAAGGAGAAGGAGGAGAAGCAGAAGCAGAAGGAGAAGCAGAAGCAGAATGAGAAGCAGAAAGAGAAGCAGGAGGAGGACAAGAAGCAGAAGCAGGAGAAGCCGAAAGAGAAGAAGCAGAAATAGAAGCAAAAGGAGAAGCAGAAGCAGAAGGAGAAGCAGCAGAAGAAGTAGAACCAGAAATTCAGGCAGGAGAAACAGAAGAAGCAGAAGCATAAGGAGAAGCAAAAAGAGAAGCAGAAGGAGAAGTAGAAAAAGCAGCAGAAGAAGCAGAAAAACAAGCAGGAGAAGCAGAAGCAGAAAGAGAAGTAGAAGCAGAAGAAGCAGAAGAAGAAGCAGTAGAAGCATAAGAAGCAGAAGCAGGAGAAGCAGAACCAGAAGAAAAAGAAGAAGCATAAGAAGAAGAAGCAGAGGGAGAAACAGAGGAAGGAGAAGGAGCAGCAGAAGGTGAAGCAGAAGGAGATGCAGAAGCAGAAAGAGAAGCAGAAATAGAAGAAGAAGACGGAGAAGTTGGAGAATCAGAAGAAGCAGAAGCAGAAAGAGAAGCAGAAGAAGGAGAAGGAGAAGCAGAAGGAGAAGGACAAGCAGGAGAAGCAGCAGAAGCAGAAGCGGGAGAAGCAGAAGAAGAAGAAGAAACAGAAGAAGGAGAAGGAGCAGAAGGAGAAGCAGAAGCAGAAGGAGAAGCAGAAAGAGAAGCAGAAGAAGCAGAAGAAGCAGTAGCAGGTGAAGCAGATTCAGAAAAAACAGAAGAAGCCGAAGAATCAGAAGGAGAACCTGAAGCAGAAGGAGAAGCAGAAGCAGCAGAAGGTGGAAAAGCAGAAGCAGAAGAAACCGAACAAGCAGGAGAAGCAGAAGCAGAACGAGAAGCAGAAGAAGAAGGAGAAAGAGAAGGATTAGGAGTAGGAGGAGCAGAAGCAGAATAAGGAGCAGAAAGAGAAGCAGAAGAAGAAGCAGAAGGAGAAACAGAAGAAGCAGAAGCAGGAGAAGCAGAAGCAGAAGCAGAATGAGAAGCACAAGAAGGAGAAATTGAAGGAGAAGGAGAAGGAGACGGAGAAGCAGAAGGAGAAGTAGGAGAAGCAGAAGAAGAAGAAGCAGGAGAAGCAGAAACAGAAGAAGCAGAAGGAGAAGAGCAGAAGCAGAAGGAGAAGCAGAAGGAGAAGCAGAAGTTGAAGCAGAAGAAGAAGAAACAGAAAAAGCAGAAGAAGCAGAAGAAGAAGCAGCAGGAGAAGCAGAAGAAGAAGAAGGAGAAGGAGAAAGAGAAGGATTAGGAGTAGGAGAAACAGAAGGATAAGCAGAAGCAGAAAGAGAAGGAGAATGAGAAGGAGAAGCAGGAGAAGCAGAAGAAGCAGAAGCAGGAGAAGCAGAATCAGAAGAAACATAGGAAGGAGAAGAAGCAGAAGGAGAAGCAGAAACAGAAGGAAAAGCAGAAAGAGAAGCAGGATAAGCAGAAGAAGCAGCAGCAGGAGAAGCAGAAGCAGAAGAAGTCGAAGAAGCAGAAGCAGAACCTGAAGCAGAAGGAGAAGCAGGAGAAGCAGAAGAAGCAGAATCTGGAGAAGCAGAAGGAGAAGCAGAAGCAGAAAGAGAAGCAAAAGCAGAAGGAGAAGCAGAAGGGGAAGCAGAAGAAACAGAAGAAGCAGAGGCAGTAGCAGAAGATGCAGAAGCAGAAGGAAAAGCAGAAGAACGAGAAGGAGAAGGAGTAGGAGAAACAGAAGGAGAAGCAGAAAGAGAAGAAGAAGAAGGAGCAGGAGAAGGAAAAGCAGCAGGAGAAGCAGAAAGAGCAGCAGAAGGAGAAGCAGAAGCAGAAGCATAAGTAGAAGCAGAAGAAGGAGAAGCATAAAGAGAAACAGAAGGAGAAGCAGGAGAAGCAGAAGCAGGAAAAGCAGAATCAAAAGAAATAGAAGAAGGATAAGAAGCAGAAGCAGAAAGAGAAGCAGAAACAGAAGGAGAAGCAGAAATAGAAGCAGAAGAAGCTGAAGAAGCAGAAGCAGAACCTCAAGCAGAAGGAGAAGCAGGAGAAGCAGAATATGGAGAAGAAGGAGAAGCAGAAGGAGAAGCAGAAGCAGAAAGAGAAGCAAAAGCAGAAGGAGAAGCAGAAAGAGAAGCAGAAGAATCAGAAGAAGCAGAAGGAGAAGTAGAAAGAGAAGCCGACGAAGAGAAGCAGAACGAGAAGCAGGAGAAGCAGAAGAAGCAGAGCGGGAGAAGCAGAAGAAGAAGAAACAGAAGAAATAGAAGGAGCAGAAGCAGAAGGAGGAGCAGAAGCAGAAGGAGAAGCAGAAAGAGAAGCAGGAGAAGCAGAAGCTGGAGAAGCCGAAGCAGAAGAAAAAGGGGAAGAAGCAGAAGCAGAAGGAGAAGCAGAAACAGAAGGAAAAGCAGAAAGAGAAGCCGGAGAAGCAGAAGAAGCAGCAGCAGAAGAAGCAGAAGCAGAAGAAGCCGAAAAAGCAAAAGCAGAACCTGAAGCAGAAGGAGAAACAGGAGAAGCAGAAGAAGCAGAATCTGGAGAAGCAGAAGGAGAAGCAGAAGCAGAAAGAGAAGCAAAAGCAGAAGGAGAAGCAGAAGAAACAGAAGAAGCAGAGGCAGTATCAGAAGAAGCAGAAAATTCAGAAGCAGAAGGAAAAGCAGAAGAACTAGAAGGAGAAGGAGAAGGAGAAACAGGAGTAGAAGCAGAAAGAGAAGCAGAAGAAGGAGCAGTAGAAGGAAAAGCAGCAGGAGAAAAAGAAAGAGCAGCAGAAGGAGAAGCAGGAAATGCAGAAACAGGAGAAGAACAAGCAGAATAAACAGGAGAAGGACAAGAAGCAGAAAGAGAAGGAGGGGAAGCAGAAGAAGCAGAAGCAGGAGAAGCAGAAGAAGGAGAAGCAGAAGGAGAAGCATAAAGAGAAACAGAAGGAGAAGCAGGAGAAGCAGAAGCAGAAGAAATAGAAGAAGGAGAAGAAGCAGAAGCAGAAGGAGAAGCAGAAACAGAAGGAGAAGCAGAAAT